>NW_022170403.1:48718109-48788285 GCF_008802855.1 Photinus pyralis | reverse complement strand
GAGGAGCATTTTCAGCTAAACATATTTCATCTAGTCCTGAAGATCGCGATATATTTGCGCAAAAAAAACACGAAAATTGATTATTTTCGCCTCCTATTATGAATTTTCTAGGCTAAGAGTTAGACTAACTTTTCAGTATCTACCTTGTATGAAATTTCACGAGAAATATTTCATTTAGACCTCATAGATGGCGAGATATCAGCCAAAAGAGCGAAAACACGGTTTCTGGGGGGTGTTGGAGCCTTTAGCACAGGGTCTGGGGCGTGGGATTTTTAATATGTTGTTTCTGACACCTAACTGAACATATTCCACTAAATTTTTCTTTTCCACCTCAAAATGTCCAGTTAGATGTCTTTATCGCCTAGACTAAGATGCGACATATAAATTTTTTATTGAAGCATGTCGACACGAAATAGCAGCAGTTGAAAACGAATATTTTTCAAGGTATGATGTCACGATAGTTGGATTGATTGGAAAAATCGAATTTGCGTTAATATTGTATTTAACGAAGGTTGTGCCCTGTACGCGCCTGCCAATTTATTCAAATTAAGAATAGAAGGAAAATAGGTCGGATAGAAAATACCTACCTCAAATGTGTCACTTGTTATATAAACCTTAATTAACGGTTAAACGTGAGTCAGTTCGTATTTATTTGCGTAAATAAATAGTTAGAATTGTTAAGTAATAAATTGTTTGAGTCACATTCTCTCGCAAAAAATGATGGCTAATTGGCGCCACTGCCTCCGTTGTAGGGGCGCCTTTCAAATCATCGACGCGATAGATCATAGATATTCGGAATTAGATTTGAGTGTCACCAACCAAATAAGTAATCGGCTTGAACCTTTACTTTGAATCATCGCGCAAAGTCCGGATGTACACCTAGCTGCGAAACGGATGTTGTCAGAGCAACCACCTACTTGTTCGATTTTAGTAATTCTGTCGCAATTCGCAATGTATTTTTATACCGTCGATCGTAGGGTGTATAGTATCGGTGTACAAAAACAAAACAAAAAACTCTATTTATGTTACAATTTCACATGGCCGTTAATTTCTGTAATAAATAATTTTTTGTATCTGTTTCGACGCAAGTGTATTCACCACTTGCGTAAATGGAAAATAAACATATATGATTTTGTGCTAAATTAAATTAAAAAAAAATTGGTAATAGCCATACGGAACTATGACGCAAAAGGGTAAAAAGTGCGTTTGCAAATGCGTATCCCAAAAAATGATGCCAGGCATTTGATCATTCAAACAAGTTCTCCTAATACCTATACTATACATATACCAGTATACCCTATACGGGGATCTTATAACAGTCTGGCTGCCACCTATACCTCCTTGAAATACCAAAAATATCAAAGTTAGTAATCGGTACAGAGAAATTTAAGAAACAAGAATGACATAAATTAAATCAATGAAGAAGGTAATCGTTTAAAGAAGCAACAGAACAATGTAGATATGGAATAGAGCTGCGCGATAATAGAAATTCACTATCGTTTATCGATCATTTTTCCAATACCATTGGAAACTACAGGTAATTTATACGACAGTTCAAAAAAATACCACCATGGTCTGTCAATATTTATTTTTATTTTATAACGTATGTTAAATTAAGTAATGATTTTTAATAGGTTTGAATGAGGAGGCTAAGTCGCTTCTTAACCGTGAGGGTAGATAAAGTGATCGCTTTAACCACTAGGATAAAGTGAAACAGATGATTATACATTCTATTGACATCTGTCATTCCTATTTCAAACTGGATACGAACCATGATATAACATGAACCTAAGCTTGCTATTTTTGACGTCTCCTTTCAATTCAGAATTGTCAGAAGGTTTAACGATTAATACGGCTTCTGCTATAAAATCAAGTTTTGTATTATATATATTACGACGATAAAATATCCCTTTATCGTCTTATGTAACCGGCTTTATGGTTCAGTGGTTAAAGCGTTGGACTATAAATCCGGAGGTCGGGTGTTCCAACCTGGGCTGAGGTGAATTTTTCATCTGTGGCAGAGATGGGAAATTACCTTAGATCATGTGACGTTGTTTTCTTTACCGTCTAATCTTTGCTTTGGCTTGCATTTGAATTACGATGTGGAATCCTTCTCGAATAACATTATGCGAACTCTTACGTTTATATAGCAATCCTTACGCCATCTAGGTGTTCACATTGTAACCCGATCCGTTATTTGTGATATGGCTTTCTTTTAAAACCTTCCCGTCTAGATTTTCGTTTTTCTCCCACTTGCTGTTGGCGCGCGCAGATGTTGTTGAAGAACTTGAATCGATCTTGACTTGTACTTGAGCTACACGCCATTACACTTGCTTGACATTATTGTCTACCTTTTTGGGGTATTATATGTGGTGTTTGTATTAAGATTAGTGAAGTTTTTCTCTTATTATCTTACTTCTAACTTCGCTGACGCATTTCTGCGGATGTATCTTACAAGTTTAAGGCCATTTACGGCTACTTTCGTACTCCCTGAGTTTTCTTACTTCTTATTTTGGAGTAAATTGCTTCCTGATGGTGCATTGATATTTCTAAGTGGACACGCGAATTCCCGATTTTCGAGATTGTGCAAGAGAATTCCATTGAGATTTCGACGCCATTACCAGTCAAAAACGTCCTGCATATTTCTACCTTATCGACTGAAGAATTACCGCCATTTCGTGTGAAACCCATTTGAACTGATGTTTTTTGCTCTGAAGAACTTGCTCGTGTAAGTTTGTTTTCATTTGAATTGATAAGATTGCTTTGTCATTGAAGAGAGATTCAGTTATTTGTACATTTTATAGTATTTTTTCCTTAAGACTTCATGCCACTTTTTGATATCTCATACCGATTGTAAAAACCAAATTCTATTTTGTCGTAAAGTCATTTGAATTTTTGATTCTTTTTAGTATTGATTGCAATTCTACGTATAAAAATAACCCTTCGTGTCTTACGTTAACCATTGCTTAGGCGATATATTGTGCAACGCGAATCGTTACCCTTCTTATATTTTTTTGTTTGTGTGTCTGTCTGTTTACAGATTTGCAGTTTCGCGTCCTCTGAGCTCAGAAGGTTGCGACCGTAATTCAAAGGTAAATTTAGTTGTTTTCGTCGTTTTTCCCTTTTAACGTTTGATTACATTTTGGGTTTTTGATACTAACGAGTTGTGCTATTACTTTGTTTGAATGTCACTTAATGATTATAGCTCCGTTGTTTCTGCGGAAGCCCCTTTTGGATAAATACTTTCCCCGGCTACGTGTTGGCTTCTCATTTGTTTTTATTAGAGATTATTTTAAATTCCCATTTTTACATAACAGATCTATACAGGGTGACACTTTTAAAACTTTCAATGGGTGATATCGTTTTTTATATTAGAGGTATCACAAAATGGCCAAAACCGTTCCGGTAGAATCGAGGGGGAACCAAAATGCTCATATAAAGAAGGAACCAACTTCAACCTCGTACCCCCCGCCACCCCCATGCCTAAATTTTGAATTGTGACGTATCACTTGTGATACATCATTGGAAAGCTCTTAAAAATGCTTTTCAGAAATACCATACACTGGTACATTTAAACTGCCCATTCACAATTTATTACACTAAAATTTGAACTCCGCAAATAAACAACTTTTATTTAATAAAATGTTCACCGTTTTGTTCTAAACAATACCACAAACGGTTTTCAAATTCATTTCTAACATTTTTAAACACTTCCCTGGAAAGTGAACGGCACTCCCTGATTATCCGGTAGCGAAGATCATCTATGGAAGCTGGTTCAGTTTTGTACACAACCGATTTTAAATGACCCCAAAGGAAGAAATCCAATGGTGTCAGATCTGGAGATCGTGCTGGCCATTCTATAGGACCTCTTCGTCCTATCCACTGTCCCGGAAATTTCTCATCTAAAAATTCACGAACAGCCATAGAGTAATGAGGAGGAGCCCCATCTTGTTGAAAATGTATAAAATCTTCAATCAAATTCATGTTTCCGTCAATTGGATTTATTTGATTCTCTATTTCATGAGTGATGAGAGGCTCGACGGTATTTTGTAGCATGTTTAGGTAAGTATCTCCAGTTAAATTTCCTTCGATAAACAGAGGACCAATACTGCTATCACCTAAGATACCTGCCCAGACGTTAATTTTTTGGGGCCGTTGAGTATGCCCCTCGCGAAAAAGATGAGGATTTTTATCGTCCCAATACCGGCAGTTATGTTTGTTCACATTTACATTTAAAAAGAATGTACATTCATCACTAAAACAAATGTTTTTCACCAGTTCCGGATTATTTTGAATATTCTCGGTCATTATTTCACAAAATTGGATTCTTCGATCGGAGTCGTCTTCGGTTAGTTCCTGTACAATCTGCATCTTATAAGGGTTGAATTTGTGCACCTTAAGAGTTCGTCGTACAGTTTCTCGCGAAAGTCCGGTCATAGTCGCTGCTTTTCGAATAGATGATGTTGGGTTTGCACCAAAATGACCTAAAACTTCAATCTGAGTAGCTTCATCCATTATTCTTGGTCCGTCTCTTTTCTTATTTTCCACAGACCCAGTTTCTTCAAATTTAGTCACTAACATTGCAACATAAGTGTGACTGACACGTCGTTCTGGGTGTCGGGCATTAAAAACAGCTGCTGTTCTAAATGCAGATCGCGCTTCAGAACCATAGATGAAAATAATTTCAACTCTTTCGGTTAACGTGTACACCATTATGAAATCTTTAGTTAAATTCAAAATTTGTAATTTTCTTGCCAAGGAATACTAAAAACGAGACTAAAATAATAATAACCGATCAACAAATAAAGCAATAGAAAATTATTATTTACTAAAAATTGCTGTCATTGATTTTCCAAAGCATCATCTAGATCTAAGAAATTTTTTTTTATTTCAAACACTGACAAATTCATCAAATACTCAAATTACTCATTTTAATTACATAAATTGTGAATGGGCAGTTTAAATGCATCAGTGTATGGTATTTCTGAAAAGCATTTTTTAAGAGCTTTCCAATGATGTATCACAAGTGATACGTCACAATTCAAAATTTAGGCATGGGGGTGGCGGGGGGTACGAGGTCGAAGTTGGTTCCTTCTTTATACGACCATTTTGCTTCCCCCTCGATTCTACCGAAACGGTTTTGGCCATTTTGTGATACCTGGTAAGACGAGAATAAGGTTCTCTTAGTCTACCTTGTTTATCCCTTTAGTAAGTATTCCTCCCTCTCTCTCTAGATTTATCAAAGACTAAGTGGCGCCTATCCGGATTACTTTTACTGTTTCCTTCCCTTTTTGGCTTATTTGTGTTTGTATAACAGAACCCCATATTCACACCGACCCACCTCTACTTTGCCTGAGCTTACCGTGTGCTTATCTAAGGTAATTTTGTCACGTTGGCCATAAATGAACGTAACAATCAGTTTCGAGCATTCTGCCGACTACTCCGAATTAGATTTTGCTGCAGTTTTCCTAATTTGTAAGGTAAATACCGGAGTAGTATAGAACAACTTAAGACCTTCTGCAGAGGCACGTCTAAAAAGCATTATGCGGGTCACTCTGTAATGGGGCGAAAGCCTGTTGAGGGCCCATAACAAGAGAGGGACAATAAATATTTCTTCACTGAATATTGTTTACAGAGAAATGAACTTAAAATTTTAAAAATCAGATATTAACGTCAACGCATCTGGAAACTACAGCCGCATCTAGCGAATTTAAATAAGTAAATTATTTAGTCTAAAGTCACTATATACATGCTGATTCAAATTCGAGGGCGACCATGGGGATCTCGGAAACTATACAGATAGGTAGATGGGGTGCTGTCTGGACCAAGACGATTTTACTCCCGTCCAAAACATATAGTGTATACCGAGCGGTAAGTAGTCACTTCAAAAATGGCACAAACTAAAAAAACCTTTCATGGTTCTAGAACAATTCTTCCAAAGTAATGATATACCACAGATGTATATACGCCCGAATAGACAAACCCCAATAAATAAAACATTACATTTTGATTTCTTAAAAAGAGCACTAAAAAAGAATTGACCAAAAAGTTTGTAAGAATGCACATTCAGTAAGTATACAATTCGGTAAACCATATAAAATTTTCAAACAAATTAACGCAATTACAAAAAAAATTAGTGAAGCTGTCACTGAAAGTGCAAAAAAATGAAATAGTACAATTACCAAGAAGAATTACAATAAACGAGCGACTGTTGTACAAGTACACCTGCTGCTCTTTATTAATAAAATAAAGATTATATTTAGAATATTGACACTAATATCTTTAGGAGTTATTTTGGATTGTATCTACCGAAGAATTCCTCCAAATTCCTCCTAATACACGGATTTTAGTTTTGCAATTGGTTTAATCTGTTTGTGTTAGGTATCTCTTTTCTGCATTATGCACTAATGCAACGGAGCATGAGACGAAATTTAACTCAGTATACTAACGAAAAAATTCTCTTTTGTTTCTTAAATCTAGAATACCTATGCAAGAAAAACTAATTAAGACACCGTTAGTAGTCGGTAAACCCGGTTTAATTAAATTTTTACATAGCGTCAAATTTAATTCTCATTGTTTCTGCCAAACAGTAAACACGTATATTATAAGACCTATACTAGTAGTTTAAAACAATAGGTAGGATACATGCTTAACCTTGACAAATATTCACGTTTTCACCAATATGTTATACACATACATGCATAGCTAATTATGAGCGGTTTCCTGTTCGATAGACTACCGGATCTCATTATACTTACTACGTTGATAAGACGGGTATATACCAGATAGAACTGGACCTATCTTTGCGGTCTGGGTGAAGAAAAATGGCATACTGAATAAACAAAGAATACACGTATCACCAAATACTTACAGTACAGAAGTTATCTTTTGCGGTTCTGGAGTTACTTTGTAACAAGATGGATAAGCACCTAGTTAATTATGAGCGATGCATGTGCACCATTAGCATCGTGCATCATTCCTGTCCCTTAAAGCCGTACTGTTTCCAAGCTCGAATTGGTGAATAAATAAAAAATTTGCTCTACCAAGTTAGTCAAGGGAACAGCGGGACAAGAAGAACCCAAAATTCCGCGCATATGCATCATCAAGGTAATGTGTCTTCTTATTTCCTTGTCGAACTCGGTATTAATGAATATTTTGCCCAAATTTGGACATCATCCGGAAGAAAATTTAAAAGGATTTGTTTATTTCTTCACCAGTGGAAGATCTATAACCACCAAACAAGATATCAAGCGGGTTTCTGCGACTTTGAGGTACTAATAGCCCATTATTAAAAGAAATGCGATAAAGAGTATAATTAGAAACCTAGAATAAAACCGAGTGATTTGTTCTCGCGAATTTTTGAGAAAAGTCAAGAAGTCCATGGGGTCTATCGGAGTTGTCAGGCTACTTGGATCCAACTCTGGCTTGCCTCATTACCATTGTCTCTATATTCACTGTAGTTAGGTTTACTATAAACTCGCCCATTAAAAGAAAGTAACGCAATCATCTTCTCCATTTTTGAGCAAATGTGGCGCTAAATTTATAATATACCGATGATTGACGTTTGTGACGTTCAATGACATACCCACAAAATATTTATTCACCCAAATAATTAGACTGGATTTTTCATTATTTTAGTGATAAATGTTCTTACCGAGTTTAATAGTTTCTATTAGTAAATCTTAATCGTTTAGCAGATTGTAGTGGTAGTAAGTGTATTGCTTCGGAGAAATGATCGTACCGCGTACATGTTTGGTACAATGTGAAATCAAACAGAAAGGATTGTCGAAAGAACACTTTTATAGTTCATAATAATTTATTATAGGGGCATAACTGCCGCATAAGAGAGTAGAAGTTCATCTCCCACTATGTCATTAAAACTATTCTCATACTAAAGATATTCACGAATCTTACCGTCGAAGCTGCTTTTTAAATAAATTTTTAGACAAAACTTTATAACACAGGTCTTATTGAATTTGCTAAGGTTCGGTCATCATATAATGATATAGGTGGCACTAACAGAATGAACCAGGGTTCCCACTCCTACGAAAAGATCTAGATTCCTATAGACAACGTTTTTAGATCCACTGCTGCCCATGAATCAATAGTAATCTTGAAAGATGAGTACCTACTATTTCAATTGAGCCACTCAACAACTGATTTTTGGAGAATGATTTTTTTAGTGTACGAACACATTTCACAATTCGAATACAATTCGAATGGTGAATGAGTTTACCAATTTTTTATGCACCGTGATCCCTCAGTCGCATTTTTTTAATAATCGTTCCTCTTCTGGACGCAGAAATAGTACCATTATATTTACAATTCAGACTATCATCGCCCTCTATGTCCATAATACCTACTTCTCACATACAATGCACACATTGTCGTATGTCATGAAAACGACAGTTTACTATTTATTATAGTCCAAGGAGTTACTGCAAGAGAAAAGAACGTTTACCTTCATTATCTGTGATCTAATTATTACAGCTTATCATTAGTCGCCTTTACTTGTTATCACATGTGACAAACCACACGCGTGTAATTGTCCCCATTGCAAATGTCTCACGCCAACCAAATGAATCAAAGGCAAGTACGTCTACATACTCAAGTAGACATTCCAGGCGCTTCTCACCAAATGATTCAAGAGTCATTGCTATAAGCGGTTACTAATATTATATTGCACAAGGAAAAAAAGATGGTCAATTATAAAAGTTATTTGTATTCTGCTTGGATTGCTTTCTCATTGGCACGCATAGGGGTAAACCTACTATCACTGTACCAGACGAAGAGTGGATGAACTGTATTCATTATCAGATGCTGGAACCCTTCCATATTTGATTCGAGTGGAAACATTCATTCTAATCTCGCCTAATTTCGACTTCCTGGTTATAATTAAACATTTGCGCATGCGACCACCACTCCAGTTTAGTATTGTCGACTGATGTGAGGTTTAAACTTGTTTTTTTTTATAAATGCCTGGGTATCATACCGAAACCGTCAAAAAGGAATGAAATACATTTCAGGTACAGGTAAGCACGTTAAAAATGCCTTTCTTCTCCAAAGTTAGGGTTCAAGACGGTACTCCGAGCGGTACTCTTTCTTCCTGGGGAGTAGTAATTTTGCTCACAATCGATTAGTATAATATCTCAATTTCTAACCTTCAAACACTGATTATCCACTTTCTTTCCGGGCTAGCATGTGTCACTTTCCGAGTTCCCTACCTGAAAGTCAAGTCAAATGACATTAAAAGAATCCATTGAGTGAGCAATTACAGAAACCAAGTAATAGGCTAATAACAATAACAACAAAACCATTTGCAGATATAAACTGAGTGTACTCAAATTCACAGACAATATTCGTAAAGAAATCGTGATCATTTTAGTACGAAGGATGCGATAGGAAATAAAATTGGCAGATTTAAATAGTAAGCTAGGTTAGCTATATCTAACACTAGAAATCGCCAACGAACGGCTAGTTATTTTTTAGTATGTTGTTAGGACCACTACCAGCTTCGCAAGGCTTAGGCTAACTTTGCAGCACTTGAAAAACCGCAAAATTTTCGCACTTCTTTTGTTTTTTTCAACTTCCTAAACTATGGGGTTTGTTATAAAATAAATTTGCTACAATTTGAGAACAGAACCAGCTCTGTAAGTTCGATACTTGAGATAGAGCCCTCTAAAGTGTGACAGTTTTTTTCAAAAAAGTGCAATTTTAAGATTCGGTAAATTTTCGATTCCGATATTGAGGAAAATACTTATTTTACGGGAAAAATCATAGGGAAAGATGTAGCAAATATATAGGTCATAACAGTTCACTCACAAATCTTAAAAATCAAAAAAATGGGAAAACTGCATTTTTCACAAGATTGCTTTCTGTTTAGTTCTTTAAAAGTCTAGTTGTTACGTTGGAATATATTTGGTAAAATGTGAGAAGGGTCGTCTTTGAAAAGAACGTGATGAGACAATAAGGACTAAGAGGATCTCGACGCTCTTTCCTTTCCAAATCCAAATCAGTGTTCAGGACGCATGCATCAGAAAGTAACGTGAATGACTTAGTTGCAGCTGAAGGTACCACAATTAATTCTGCATCAAACTATGCAAATCTAAACCGACCACTGAACTCAAAAGAGGGCATTTTGTGCCAAAAATATTACTGAGAGTATGGAGTGTATGTATTCTTTCCTATCGTCGGAAACAGGGAGGAATGTCAGTTCTCAACCATCAAAAGCCACCTTGAGAAACGGTTTGGCAAGAACATGACGTTTTGTCAGATTGGTCGAAAAAAAAATTCTGTACGACAACTGGTACAATAAAAGGATACTTTTGCAAGACATTCGTTTAATGGTAAATGACGAGGTAAATGACGTTCAGTGAGTATCCGCTACTTTCTTACAGGATACTGACTCTGGGATTCCTGAATCTGTTAAGCTGTTGGTCAAAACCATATGCCAATACAAAACAAACGGAAGTAATTCTTTCGTTTCTTCTTTGGAGACGATAGCATACATACATAGATAGAAAGTTTGATTCAAAACATCCTCTAAAGTTCTGCACTGTACTGAGTTTTCATGGGCTTACAGTGAGGCAGTACGTATCGAAAGATCAGCTGTTGTACGAGGAGAATCCACTCACCAACAATTGAAAAAGGATCAGGCCGAATCAGACAATTTTGAACCGCCCACGAACAGAACAATTCTACCAAAAATTATGTCCTTGTAATGCATTGGGTAAGTATGCTTAATAAATATCAGGATATCAATAATAACATAAATAAATATTTTTTAATAAATAACAGTATAAATACAATATTAATAGTTTTAATATAAATTTCTTGTGGATGTGCATGGTTTTTTCTTCCAAACTACTCTTAAATTATTGTGAGGAGTGTGAGGACTAAGCAGAGCAATTTTGAGAAAAATTCAGCTTTTCCATTTCTCGATTTTTAAGATTTATGAGACTAGAGACGTAGTTCTGTGCTTAAATTAAAGCTGATTTGCTACAACATCTCCCGACGATTTTTTCCGTAAAATGAGTGTGTCCATCGAAAATTGACCAAAACTTTCATTTTTTTGTGCAAAAAATTGTCAAATTTTGGAGAGCTGCAAATCAGTAAGCATTGAACCAGCATAGCTGGTTCTGTAATGCTGGTTTCGTAGCAATTGCCTCCCGTAAAAACGCATAACATATTTTTTTAACAAAACGCATAGTTTAGAACTTATACGGAAAAAACTAAAAGTACGAAATCGTCGCGGTTTTTCCAGTGCTACCAAGTTAGCACGGGTCTTTCGAAGCTGCAAACTTATATACAGAGTGACCCAACGAGAAGTATACAGAGGGCTTTTAGGGTATTAAATTTAGAAATTTCGAAAAATCCTCGAACACGTCAATTTTGTATTCGAGGGGGACAACTTTTGGAATACAAATCACGAACCAAAGTCTTCACCCCTCTACGTAGGAAGCTCAACCTCTAAAATTTTAAATGGAATCCTATGGCAAATGGCACATTATTTGAAAGCCAATTTAATCGTGATTACTAATCTGCTTTGCTTTTTAAATTCTATTGATTCGTTTCGGAGATATTCGCATTTGAAATGGTTTTTTCTTAAAAAACCAAAACAAATGCGATCTAAGTCACCTTGTATTAAAAAAGGTTTAAATTGTGCAAAAAATAACAAATAACTTTAAACACACAACATTTATTTCAATAAATGCTCGAATTGCCTTCCGCCTGCTTCCATGCAATAATAAAGATTTGCTTCAAAATGCTGCCGTACATGTTGCAAGATTTCAGGGGTAATCGCTCGAAATTGTTGAGTTATACCATAGTGTATTCTATTCTTACACTATGGTTATACGTGCTCGCAACCCTTGTAATGTTGCGGGCGGAGTAGCATAAACTTTATTCTTTAAATATCCCCACAAGAAGTAATCTAAAGGACTTAAATCTGGGGAAAAAAACCATTTCAAATGCGAATATCTCCGAAACGAATCAATAGAATTAAAAAAACAAAGCAGATTAGTAATCACGATTAAATTGGCTTTCAAATAATGTGCCATGTGCCATAGGATTCCATTTAAAATTTTAGGGGTTAAGCTCCCTACGTAGAGGGGTGAAGACTTGGGTTCGTGATTTGTATTCCAAAAGTTGTCCCCCTCGAACACAAAATTGACGTGTTCGAGGATTTTTCGAAATTTCTAAATTTAATACCCTAAAAGCCCTCTGTATACTTCTCGTTGGGCCACTCTGTATACGCCGTAGGTACTTTGTGAAACGCTGACAATTTGCCGTGTGGAGTAGTTTCCCTTCCCTCTCTAGATAGATAAGGGATACCGTTTATCGCTCTCGAAAGGGAAGGGAACCCAATTCCTTAGCCCTAGAAAGGCCACTATACCACAATTCACCCGCGTTTTATCAACTGCCTAGGGATTATATAAAATGAAGGATTTTACAAAATGTCTACGACATAATAACACTACTTGGTAGTGGTCATAACAAATTTGACATAATTTTCTTATCATACCCAATGTGAATACCTATATAGGGTGTTACGTTACATGGCCGTATGTACAAAAAATTGGGCGATAGAGGGGATCAAGACAAGCACTTTTTCCCTGACTTTTTCCAAATAAACCGTGGGTACGTGTTTCGTTTAGGAGCCACTCCCAAAGAAATGGTGAAATTTGGATTTTTTCTTTAATTTTTTTCTCAGCAACCAAAAGAGTTACAAAGATGGCTGGCACGTCTTTGAATAGGTAGTCAGGTATGCCCTATTGCTATTCGATTTAAAAAAAATTCAAAATTCCTACCACGAAAGGGCGCACCCCTACTTGGGGGTGAGAAAAAATTCTGATTTGGACGAAATTTGGTATCTGGGAGTTTTTGAACATGAAAATGATGAATCTGGAATTAGTTGTTTAAAATTCGAAAAAAAAACGTTCCACTGCAATTCTTGGCCGGACAACGAAAATGGAGCGAATTCCACGAAATTTGTTGTGTACATACTATCATCTCGCTCACTATACTGTATTCATTTTAAGAAGGTAGCGGTAAAAAACATAGGGAAGATTTGACCTTCAGTGTGATTGGTTAAAACACAAGTCAGTATTACGCTGAAACATAAAACGGGTGGCGAATTTTGCAAGCTGGTAGTTTCTGTTGGCATCTAAACTATTGAAGTGTCATTAACTGTTAATGTCAAAGATTGATTTGTGTTTGCAGTGCTAGGTATTTCTACTTTACAATAATTTGGTGCAGTTTTATATTTTTCCTGTGTGTGCTTATCTTCAAACCCAGCGCCATCTACTACCTTCTTATAATGAATGAAGTATAGATCATTTAATTCAAAATACACGCGTATTCGACAATCAATTACGAACATTATATCGATTGCAACTTCGATTAAAACCTGATCAAATCAATTTTTGATCGTTTGTATTAAAACAAATGTCGACAAAGAACAAAAAAATTCGTTAAGCCGCTTGTGAGCAAGAAGCGAAGAGTGCCCTTTCAAATAAATTTATTTTTTGGATTTAATAGCCTTTACAAACAGTTTTCTAGATCACTGAATCTTTTACAAGTGCATGCACAAATTATCCTTTATGCTTAGAAGAAATTTGCCACAATATCAACTTATTCCATATAATCCAGTTCCTTACGGTTTATCCCTAATTCCAGGCAACCGTCTCAAAATAGTATATTAAGATACAAGTGTATAATCAAGTCTTTAAAGCACGAGCAACGAGTTTAGTGGCACCACGCGAAGGGGAGTGCCTTTAACGTTGCAAGTGCTTTAAAGACCATTATACACGTGTATCTTATAGTATTTTTTATTATACCTACAGTATAATTTAAAAATAGGAAATACAATGAAATCATATTGACGTTATACTCGAATACATGTATACTTAAGTGGGCGGGTTGTTCGGAATTTCACAACTGGCATGGAAATGCCACTTGCTGTTTGCTTATAAAAATCATCGTCTTTGTGAATGAAACGGTTACCGTTGAACAAGGTAGTTAAATCGCTTGTTGTAAAAGCTAAACAAACGTTGGTAGGTGTAAAATCCAAATCCAGTAAAGCCTATTATAAAGAATATGAAAAGTTGTTGATTAGGAAGTTACTTACGAGTAGTAAGTCTTAAAGTCTTAAATGCATCGATAATGCTGGCATATATGAAGGAAATGTCAAAGGTATTTAAATCTTCTATCTTTTGGTGCATTCATTCAAAACTTCAAACAATACTGCGATTAAAAAGTGGAACAGATTTGGAAGCATACCCTAAATTACGCGCATTTGTGAAAGCTTCAACCAAAGTATAGGTAGGTACAAGCCAAAGAAATGTTCTGCATTTACAGAAAGCGACCTAAGAGAAATGTTCTGCATTTACAGAAAGCGACCTAAGAGGATTTTTTATTTCACCCAGATGACAGTTTAAAAAGTCATACTTGAAGTAGGTATCATTACTCAGCAATTTTAAAGCACGTGTGTTTTAAAGGCTTTTTTTCGCACGCATTTGAGTGTTTAAAACGGAGATTGTGATTCAGGTATAATAAAAAATAAATGCAAATGTTCTGGTAGGTCTTAAGGTACGGGTGATTTTCAAACCGATATCACAGGTAGCAATCTGAAAGAAGATTTTAATAACCTAAAAGAAGTGTTGAGGAGACAAAAAAATTTAAAATAATATAAGTGCAGAATTCAATCTTAGAATACGAAATCATTTAAAGAAAAATTAACAATAATCCTTTTGGAGAGAAATTTGTTTGATTGCTTCTAGAAAAGAAAATTTAACCCGATTGACCCCTAAACTAAAATTAAAAACAGGTGCACCGTTTATTGATCTTACTTCGACACTGTTGGAAACGAGGTTGGAAAGATGCCATTATTCATAAATAATTGTATAAATTGGTTCCTTGCAGAAGAATTATAACATAACCTCGAGCATAACCTTAGTCAATAAGATGTTGTCGAATCGTAAATTCAAAGTTTTCATTGGGGACAACTGACAAGTGTAGTAAATTTAAATGCCTTAATAGTGGTTTGCCATAAGGATCGGTACTTACACCTCTACTTTTCACGGTTCATGCAAGTGACATACCTACCACCGAGCCTACCACCAACTTCTTGCAGGAAGTTTATTTATACAACAGATATTGCTCTTACCAACATACCAATATACCAAAATAATACGTTCCATAAGTTAGAAGAATCTTCTTAATGAAGATTTACAGATTATGGTGGATTACTATATCAAATGGCGACTTTGTCCTAATCCCAAGAAGACTGAAATGTCTTGCTTTCATCTTTGCAACAGAGATAAAGAAAGGGAGCTCAAATCCTGTTATTTGTAATCGCAAAAATGTTGTATTAAAACTTGATATACACACTGGCACTTACCAATAGTGTTAACTACCGGTAAAACCGGAAACTTTAATTAGTTAAAAACCATCAACGCAGATACACTATTTACTATATCTACAATCTAGAAATCAAATTTCATTCTGATAGTTCTTAAGACTCCAGAGATATTTACTTGCTTTCACACTGCCCATAGAAATATCGGTATTACGTATTAGCTGATTCGCCCATCGTATTGCAAGTTAATAGACCCAATGAACCTTAATTTTTTCACTTTCACTTAAAAAAAAAATAAAAAGTGCACTTTTTCGCTCTTGATGTCTGTCTGTCTGAGTGACAAAGGCTCCGGAACTACACCACTTACAGACTTGGTATTGGTGTTATTCGATCAAAAATTAAAAATTATTCCATGTTTGTATTCTCGTTAAGGCATGAAATGTCCATAAGGGCTATTAAAATCGAAAAAAACAAATTTGAAAGTGCACTCTTTGCCTCTTGCTCACAAGCGGCTAAACGAATTTGTTTAAACTAGGAGTATCAAGTTCCGTGGATATCTAATATAAAAGAGAAACTGGTCAACGTTTTTCAATATGGCGTTACAAGTTAAAGGGAACTTTAGGCCCGGTGCACAAGAGCTGCAAAGTAATCGGGACGCCAAGATTGTATTCTATCCAGATAGTCGGAAAGACGTTGGGAATAATGCGGCGATGCACAAGGGACGCCGGTACCTTTCGAATACCATGCCCCATTAGTCATTATTTCCAACGTCTTTGGGACGATCTTGATAAAAAAACGTTGTCGGCCTCCCTATTACTTTGCAGCTCATGTGCACCTTAGGAGACTTTTCACTACTAACTTAGACTTAGGATCACTCCGAACTTCCAGCTTTCTCCATAAAAATCTTTGGGTAAACTTGATCTTATAATATGCTGTCATATACTCGCACTATTTTATGATTACTCGTCATAGTGTGAGGAAATGTTTAATACATCTCCGATATCGATTAACACTTTGTTACCCTTTGCTTTTTTGACCTTTCCTTTGATACATTCCTACTAAACTATAAAAGAATAGCACTCCTAACGCAAGGCACACGTTAGGGGGTTAATGGTGAAGAGTTTATTATTAGCATTAGCCTTGACATTTTTATTCAATTTGTGCCAGCGTCGTGTTAATGTAGTATTGATTCCCGCTATTTTATTACACAAAAAGTGATTTTATCTTCGTTTCGTAGATACGGAAGTTTATTAATTTGTTTGCGTAGTGGCGCCTAGCAGACTAAATCGATAGTTGGAATCTAGATAACATCAAGTTGTGAAAAGAAGAGATGGGGATGTAGTAACACATTTAAAATGAAAGACTATGCCAGTTCCCAGTAACGCTCCTTAATTTCTGGGAAATATCAACGTAACAGCCAGCCAGACACATCGTCTTCTAAATATAGCACCATTAACTTTTGAAACTATTTTAAAGGCGACAGTTGCTAAATTACAATTTACTCTCTTGAATGTTACGACATACTAACAGTGTTTTGCAATAATCTAAGTACAACAATACATATTTAGTGCATGTGTACACGCTGTGTTTAGGTGTGCAGGTTACAAAAAAAAGCGTGGGTGTACATACAGCGGTAGCACAACTATTATATTAATATTTAATTACTTATTGACTCACCTTGATGTTTAGAGTCAAATGGAGCTATTAAGAATGCGAAAATGATTTATATTTCACAGGTAGACACTATTAGAGTACTACAAACTTCCGTGTTCGCTGTAAGACCGTAACTGAGGAAATCGCAGGCAGTAGGAGTAAAAAAATATTCGTACAGGTAATGCAATAAGAGAGAGGCCTATCAACACGCCAGCGATATTTGGGTTATCCTGTCTTTGAAAACGTAAACAATCAAACGTAGAGATAATTTGTCCGGTCTTTGCAATCAGCTGTTGTATTATATAAATCTTTAAATGACGTATTTAGCATTACGAACGAGGCCAGTGACGCCGACGGACCGACCGAATACGTGGCTTCGTCGATATATTCGTTGAAGTACTGACTGCGGTGGAGTTGTGGTATTACGTAACTAAATCGGCGTCGGCGGCGTAGATCTTTTCATGTAGATTCTTGCTATTAATGGCACTATCAAGGACGCATTTAATCTTTTACTATTTTTTCGGCAATTGTGTGTATTCACCTCACCCCGGCCTGGATTTGAGTTTCTGATTATTTATTTACAGGCATCAACTTTATAATAAAATTATTTTTAATGTCACGTCTCGCCTTGAACTCTAAAGAGAACATTAACTTTATTTATTATTCAAACGTAGGTAGATATTCCTACACTTAATCAATGAACCACGAAAGGTGATATCTCACTTTTCAAGTGCTCCATAGTCCAACGTCGAAAAAATCGGCATGGGCATTCAACTTTAATGCAATCTTAACAAAGGTGATGATGAATGTCAACGCGAGCATATCTATTAAAATTATTATACTGTACATACCAATTATTAAAAAAGGTGTAAGTAAAAGTTTCCGAAAAGTCAAATGTTGCTTGGTTTACACTGTTACAGCACAAAAACCTGTAGCACGCCTTTTTTCATCGATTATATATTAATAATAAATTTATTAAATGTTCCACCTATACCTACATTGTTCTAGTTCTAGTTATAATTCATGGTGATTATTATATAACTTCACTAATATTATGTATGTTAATTTTAGCGAATTTTTTAATGTTTAGAAGTATACTGACACCACACAATTTTATGTTAAAAATATTCGCGTTTCAAATTGGAATTGTATGTTTATAATATTCCACATCAAAGTATTATTTCGAAGTATAGATCCAATAATATTAAACTGAGAGGAATGAATTTCAAATTAAAAGATAAGATATGTAACAGGTAACAGTACATTGACGTAAAACTTATTCAAAGCTATCTACACGGACAGAGGCGTAAGGGCGTAAAGAATTGAAGAAACATGAAAGACACGAGATCCCGACATGAACGCCTTGTCTTTGGACACTTTAAGACACTTTGGCACTGAGTAATGTCGGTGCCAACACTTCTGCTCTGAACTGAAACACGGCAGCTCCAAGCCATCTCTGAACAAACACAAAGTTAAGCTGCTCTCTACCGTTTCTTAATTTTATTTCTCTTACAAACATCTCCATATCTACAGAGGGATTCTTAGGATACATTGTAACGTAACGAAGCAGAAAGTTGCTAACCTCAAATAAATGTTAAATTTTGATTGCTTGAAGAAATATGAAAATCACAAAAATAAATAGGATTAAAAGCAATCCCAGAAACAATCGGCAATCAGTGCGGCCCTCAGCATCATAGTTGTCGCCGCTATATTGGACTAGGTTGGTGGCACAAAAACAATAGATTAATCGGTAGAATGGGGGTTTACAGTATAGTTGAATTCCGCAGTTCTAATTTAATAAGCGTGTACCCGAAACCATAAAACATTTTTTTGGACAGTAAAAGTTTATTTAAAAATAGAGGCTGATTAGCAAAAAAATAATGAACATGTGCGGTTTTAAAGGTTTATTCAAAACGATATGATTGTGGCGGGCTCTGTGACGTAATAAGCCCGACCAATCAGCTCCTAGAACCATTCAGATGACATAACAACTTGGCAATATTGCAGGAGAATGGCATTTATAACTTGCGTCATCTGTCACAGGCACTTGTCACTTTCGTGCTAGATGCAGTTGAACATCCCTCTCAAAACGTCAAATGTGACAAACGTCAGACCCTCGCGTAAGGTTGCCAGCTCACTTGTACGTGATTGGTTGTAGGTTTGTGACGTATTTAGTCTGAAGCGTTTCAAAATCGGACTAAAAACACAGCTTTTCAATAATTTATTTTGGGTTTATTTTACTCGCAAATAAAAATTGAGGACACACAGGTCTTTTTATTTTTAGTGTACTTTGTGGATCAGAAATAAAAAATGCAGGCGGGATGGCCCCATTGCGCGGTTCATGCAAGAAAAGTAGTCCCGGTCCTGTAAAAATTGCATGCAGTCCTTTGCAGCCATTGATCAGCTTGCTTTGAACTGCGCACAATATCAATATCAATATCGTAACTCCAGCAACACTAATGATTGGTCCAGATTATCCTTCATGCGTTGAAGGTAATGCAATAGGACAGGTTAATTCTTTGTTAGGATCAGTTAAATACATTGATTCTTATGAGCCTATTAGCATCAATAAAAAGATGTATTTTCTTTATCTTATCTTGAACAGTAAAAAAACATCCATTTCACCTATTCACTAAACACCGAACGTGGAAAAGACATTCATTATTATTATTATAAACTTAAGAATGAAATACTCACTTTTTCTCATTTCATCTGCACTTATTTCTCCACATAACTTTTCCGAGTCACTTCTGCCTTTTTTAATACTGAACACACTCTATTTACAGTTATGTATGAAACGATAAAGGTAAGCGATAACTCGAATCATTTTGTTAAAATTAGAATAGTTCATTACTTTTAACATTACATATTTGTTGTTGATATTTAGGGAAGATACAATTGTCTTTTCTTTTTCCTTATTTTCAGCTTCTCCATCAATAGATTCACTGGTTTTAGGCTATTAGGATCTAATAACCTTGGTCCCTCTCACCATCATGATTCAATGATTGATGTAGGGAATGAATGCTCCACGGGAAAGCAGGATTTATAATTCCAGGGACCAGGAACATGATTCTAATCGTGTCCACAATACAAGATTCTTATTTCTGCTACACGGTTATGGATATATGTACCCCAATTTTCTGCTCTTTTTGATCCAGGTGAATGCGGTTGTAGAATCAGACCAATAATTAATCCCGATTTCAGGAAATTCGAAATCATTTTTTATATTGGCACCAAGTCTTGCCCAAATGGAACGACCCAACAACTCTAAACGAGGAATAATCAAATCCTGTTGGGAGCAACTTTGATCTTTCATATCACCGTTTGAATACATGTACTGGTTCTAAATTCAGACTTCAAATATGCACAAATTCAAAAAATTCAAATGCGTATTTGCATCAGTAAATCCTTGTAACAGATGATATACCTCGAGGCAACGAGGAATTTTCAGTTCTTGTAATTTAGATAGTTACTTTCTCCATTTTTTGAACTTTGTAGTGATATCATCTGATAATGGATCATCCCATCCAACCTTGAAATTCCAGGATTGTTGTAATAGTATGGTGGCGATAATAGTAAAAGGGCTGAACAATTCAAGTTGATCGTAAATCATGTATGCAAGTGAGAAAATACTTCTGCAAATAAACGTATTTCCACCATCCACCCAAATCAAATTGACGATTCCCTAGTAGACACTGTGATTCATTCTGAAACATGCACTTTCTATGGAAGGAGCAATTGTGCAGTAATGTAATTCTTTTCTTGGTTGTCGAGGTGATAACTTAAAGTTGCTCCAAGTAGGAATAAACTTGACTATTCAATTCATCTAACATTTGTCACATTTCAACCAGTGAAATGTCTCGATTTCAAATTGCTGCGCCAATGGGAACGAATTATAGTGATAATTGCACGTGTGGTATTTCAGCGACAATTCAACTCATGTATAAAAAATCGCATAAGCCGCAGTGAAATTGTCACTTTGACAGCGGCAAAAGTTACCTGCAACTTTTCCAGCGACAAATGCACTAGTGGTTTTTTCACTTATTCATTTTCGAACCAATTATCGCATTATCCTTTCCCATATGACTAGTTTGACGTCTGTCAGTAATTGATTAGTTATGCGAATTTCTTGTTCGTTAAATTGTCCTGCCGAATTACACTCGAGGTTTGTATTTAAACCGAGTAAATTTGTGTTGTTGCAATTCAAATCTGTTGCCTTTTAGCAATTGAACTCGAAAAACTGTCAACCTAAAAATGCTCCACCTGCGGTGTCGCATTTTTATTAGTTGACAGTTTTTCTCGTCTAATTGCTAGGCAACAGATTTTCATTACCTAAACAACCCAAATTTACTCGGTAAAATACAAACCTCTTGTGCAATTATAAGTGATAATTTCACGTGTGGTATTTCAGCGACAATTCAATGCGATTATTCAATGACATTTGTCAAACTTCCACCAGTGAAATGACGCGAAATTTTGTCGTATTAACCGGAACATTCTTCTTAGTTTGTTAATCAATTTCGACAACCGACTTATCACCACATCTTTTAATTTAATCACTCATAACGAATTAGCTTGGAGCCCAAAAGTTCGAATAGAATCAATAGCAAAATGAAAAGCAACTTCCATAATTTATTTTGACGTTTATTGTTGTCATGGAAATACATTCGCGTGGGTAATTATGCTTAATTTTTCTTTTGATTCATTGAATAGTCCTCCGAATACCATTCGTAGTCGAAGTATTTGTAGATTATTTTTGAGCTGCTGCTCCACTCATGCTAGTTACGCTTTTTAATACCACTCGCGCAAGCGCTCGTGGTATTAATCAGCGTAACTAGCATTCGTGACAGCACCTCAAAAATATTTGACAATACTTCGACTACTTATGGTATTATATATGAAAATACACCAAAATCAACTCGGTAGTGACGAAAGTGAATAATTCCTTGCATTTCAATGGCTTCTACCACAAGAATCTAAGGTAATCGTAGTCCCCTTTCGTTATACTCATCTGTAGAAACACTTTCTCGATGCCGGGCACCACTCCAACAGCATGCATACAAAAACGTGTCATAAGAGCTGGTATTCCTCCCAAAAGATTTGGTCCTTTTACTTTTGAATTGGGATCGAAAACACGACGTACCGGAGTGGTTGTACTCTCCAATTATACCACCGTTCTATTAGGTAATGTGCTAAATTGTTTATTTTTTCTTCAATTATTCCATCATTCAACCCAGATTTACATACACCATCATAGTTTTATAACATGTTAGGTCTCTTCAATACGTTAGTACAGGATATTAATGGCCGTTTGCACCGTTTTACTAAACATCGTTTAAAGTCGTAAACACTGTTTAGCAATAGACAGGGTTTGCACCGTACATTAATCAACGTTTAGAAAGGTGTAGGCTATGTTTAATCTAAACGTCCAATTTTGGGCGTTTAAAGGTCTGATTAGTACGAGTATGTCATAATTTGTACGTTATAGTAAATACTACCAGTATCTTTATTTTGATTTTCTTTCTGTGGTGTCATAAATTTTGATAAATTATGGATGTTGTTGAAGAATTTTTCATAGAAGATGATTTAGACATATTGGATATAGTAGAGTTTAGATTCCCACGTAAAGTTTATACTAGGAAAAATCATTTCGGGGAGATGGATAACTGAACATTTTTTAAGCGCTTTCGTTAGACGAAAGATACAGTTCTGCAGTTGTTAGAATTAATCGAAATGGATTTCGAATATAATAACAATTTGTATGAAGCTACTAAGTACCTAATTACCCATTTGTTATCCTAAACTATACTTTTAGAAACAATAATGTAGCACCTATTGATCAGTTGTTAGCAGCGCTTAGGTTTTATGCAAGTGCCGGACATTTTATTTTATTTTATCGGCATGGATATCTCCACAGCATCACGGTTAGTTGCAAAGGCTACACATGCTATTAGTAGACTCTATCCACAGTTTGTTAAAATGCCAGGTCCAAATTAATTCAAGCGCAGAGAGTTATTGGTTGTGTTGATGGTACGCATGTCAAAATACAATCACCAGGTACTTAAGTAGTTTCGCATAATACCTGATGAGGTCAATATACATTTTCCAGGTGGAGAAGATCCGGAGGTTTTTAGAAACCGAAAGGGATATTTCTCTATAAATGTTCAGGGTACCTACTTGTGATGCAAATCTGAAAAATCACAAATATTGGCAATCATTAACTTTTCATCCGCACTAAACGTTGGGCATCGATTTCTTTTTTTGGTCGGAGCTTCCATTATTAACCAAATTTACTAAATTTAACAAAGTTGATGATTTTAAGCTCAAATATACACTTTAAGATTAACAAACAGTCAGTAAACACATGTGACAGTACATATTTTACAGTGTTGCCTAGCAGATTCTCCGATTACCTAAACAGCGTTATGTTTTTGTCGGTGCAAGTGGTTACAAATTAAACATTGATTAAAATTAAAACAGTGATTAGTTAAACAACGTTTATTGCAGAAACGGTGCAAACGGCCATAAGGGTTTTTCACCTACAAATCTGTTTGTGTGTAGTGGAAGATGGTCATCACGCCACGGTAAGTGTACTTCATATCTTTCGTTGGCTTCTTTTTTAATAGTTTCGATAAAATGAGTTACAACAGCCTTTTCTAGATCTTCTGTTGTTTTCGCTTCCACAGGATTTTTTATTCCAAGCGATTTTAGGTTTCAGAGATCAGTGATCGCCACATCCCGTGCATGACAGTATGGTACTACCAGGGTTCATGAATATGTTTGAATCCATATTTTTTCTATCAACATCTATCTGAGTTTTGTCTCCAATGCCACTACGAAGTTCATAATTTCGTCCCTTGTACTACAACTTTCCTCGTCACCTCCGACGAGTACTTCTATTTTTTCATGATATCTTCCTGTGTCGGTGAGATAGACTTGATAATTTTCCAATTCTTGAATCCATGGACCATGAGGAGTGGTAATAATACTTCCATAAATTCTTGGTGAATCTGAGATATCAATATCAAAATACAATTTTTGTCGTACATCAGAAATTTTAATCTTGTATTTTTTATGTTTTTGTGGTTGTCATTGTACTCCTCCAAACAATATTGGTGTATGGTTTGTTCTTTGCCAGTTGCCACTATTCCGATTTCTTTGGCAAGTTTCTCCACTACGTAAGACTTTTGAAATCTAGAATCTCATAATTCTCGAACTTCTTTTGTCTTGCTCTCACCATGAACTTTTATCCGTATCATGTGAAGTAAGACATCAGGTGTTGTTGAATTGTGATTGTAAACGGAAGTGATCTTTTCTTCATGTTTAAGATTACCATTTTTGTTTGTCTTTTGTGATTGATGAAAATCTTGACGGAACTGAATCTCTAGAGATACAGTGACCAGGTCCACAAACGGAACATTATACTGTGCTTTACATCTTTTACATCCATGCCCAGTTTTGAAACATGTGAAACAGTAACGATTTTCCAAAAGTTTCTTTTTTCTCGCTTCCAGTGATATGGATAAAGCAACACAGTTCACAGAGAGGTGACTTATCAGCACTAAGGAAGCCAAATATTGTGGGGATATTTTTCTTATTTGTTTTTTTAAATTGATATCTGTTTCTTTTTTTGTCTTTTCATCTGACCCAGAAAAACCCTTCCGTGCTAATCGCAGTCCTTCTTTTCCATTGACTTCCTTTTGTAGAAACTCTATAAGTTTTTCTAGATAATTTTCAGTTGTACTGGCGCCAGTTGAACTGTTACGCTGCCATGCAGCAAACACATCTTTGGGAAGTGTTGATTCCAGCATCGTATACAAACTCGCTGCACATTTATCCGTGCACGTAACTGAGATGCAAGACGGGCATAGAAACTGGAGAAACTGAGATCATCTTTCTTCATTGTATTTTTCAAGATGAGTTTTATAAGCTCTCCACATACACTTCCACTAACACATCGGTTTGTCCAAATCTTTCACTTAGACTGGCAACGCCCAATTCATATTTTTTTTCCATCAATGGATAGCTATGAATTAATTACTGAGCTTTAGAACCATCCTTGATGCACTGAATTACGTACTGTCATGTCAGTATAGATGTTTTCAAATTGTGACCAAAACTGTAACCATTCACGTGCTTCACCTCCAAACTTGGGTAAGTCCAACAACTCCACAGCATTGACACACATTAAACGTACCTAATTCCTTTTTTTGGTCATTGTAAGTTTCTTCGTCATCAGCGTTGCTTTTTAATAGAACGCCCATTAATAAGTCCTAAGTCCAAATCATCGAAGTCTGTGTCCGGACTCGTAGGTTCATTTTGCAATTGTTCAAATGCCACATCAAACACTACCTTTTTCTGAAGCATCGATCAGATCAGGACAAAATTTCAGCTCGAAGCAATAATACGTAGCACGACAAAGAAAATTTTTGGAAGTGCTTCTTATAAATGTCACAATGAAGGCCCTAATTGTAAAACGCGGTGTGAAGTAAAGGAAGAGATTTACGAATTCTTTGTCTGTGACGTTTGGCATATCTATTTATATTTCTCACTTTTAAAATTGACCCACCTGAAACTTTAAAACCAAATTACCATATTCACGTGTAAAAAATGAAGCTGTAAAAATATTTCATTATGCAGTCTCATAATTATAAATTTATATTAGCGTTAACGTTTACAACATTGTAGGTACGTTTCAAAACGGCCGCCACTGATTGAATTTTAATGTGTTAACATACACAAAACGGCGTCACTAGTTTTTCTCTCCCACAACCCATAATTAATAAAATTATAAATATATACCAACTACTGAACCGCACTTTTTTGCACATACCCATAAAACCGTCGTCAGTTGTACTATGCGACAAAAATGTAACTTACCGTAAATTTACAACGGTCGTCAGTGTTTATGAGCCGCTGAATTACATCAAGAAAATACCTGCAAGATATTTCTTTCACATACTAATGGCAATCAACTTGACAGTGATCATTAATACGAGATGGTTGATAAATAATTGATATAGCCAACATTTAATACTTTCGTTATAGGAAAAAGTTGAAATCGTTTAGACATCGAGATTTTATTTACTTAGTTAATGTTTGCGGTTAATTGTACCGTCAATACCAATAGACGCAATAATCATTTTACATAATATAAAAAAGCATTTATTATAAAAAAATATTAGGTGCAAATGTGCGTAACTTAGAAGTATGTAAGTTAATTATATTTTAATCTGAAAGTACATAATATGTACATAAGTTCTTAAGTTGACGGAAATGGAGTTAGGAGTTACCTACACAAAAGTGTTATACCCATAATGTAAATAGCACAATATTAGCACAAAATGCAGCAATGCTAAAAAAATAAGTCGGTATGTACAGCAGCGTGAGAGTCTAGACATGGGAAAAAATGATTAAAGGTATAACAAGATCAGACCTAGTAGAGTATGTAGATATTGTAATTCTGCATCCGAAATGCTGGTTTACGACATTTGCCGGTGGTCATGACGTTTTTTATACTCAAAAAACCACCCAAAAGTGCTTTGATAAAAATTTATGTTTTTACAGATTTATTTACATCGGAATACCTTTGGCTGAGCACGAGATATTCTTATAATTGTTTCAGTTCTATATTGCTAAATAGTAAGCGCTTCAAACTATGCCTAATATATTGAAAACATGATTATAACTACATTATCATAATTATCATCAAAGTCGATAAATCGATTATTGAGCAGTGTAAACTTCACTCTGCGAGAAACTTTTTTATTATTTGAGGAATCCCTATACATGTAGGTATCGCACGAATTGTAGCTGATAATCACTAAAAGTTTTTGGTGAAAGAATTTGTGATAGGTCTTAACGTTTTCGAGTCAATGATATTTTATATGCAGCTCGTGCGTGTCCGCCTAGCAGCGCACTTGGTGGGCTGCTGTCGGCGCCGGCCGGACAGCCGGCTTTGTCACATATAGTGGAGCGAAATCATGCCGAAAACTATAATGCCAAATGGTAAGCTCAGCTGTTCTGCATATTATATTGAAAACATAATATACTACATTATCAGAAAAAAATATGAAAGTCGATAAATCAATTATTTTTATTTTTTTAATTTTATAACCCAGTTATTTGTATGAATATCAAAAAAGTATAAAGGATAAACTCATAGTAAGGAGGTATTTTTATTTTTTTGGTGCTGTATCTGGAAAATTAAAAAATGCCCCCTGACTCTTTGCAATAACGTTTATTCTTGATACTTATTTGATATTCCCACATATATCTCAGTTATAAAGTAAAAACTTTTTATTGCAGAGAGGTAAGTATGAATTTTTATTTATTTTATTTATTCATCTTTATTGCAGTTTTGAACTTTTGCGCTGTTGCCACGTTCGCGTCAGTCACATCAAAATACAAAATAGACATCGTCGATATATGCAGTTTTGAAAAGTAACTACAAGAAATGTAAACGCATCACTCTATCTTTTTTAGCTTTCAAAATATCCCCTAAACACATCGAAAACAAGCAATTTGGAACACTATGTACACATGACGACGTCTACTAAGTACATCAATACGATTGATTTCTAGGGAGGTTTCTTTATCTATGGATAACATTGTGAGACTGTTTAATCTGATTTTGTTAATCGTAGGGCGCAAATAAGTATTTATTAACTTAAGTTTCGAAAAGCGCCCCTAGAACTGACGGCGCCCGGAGCGAACCGGCCTAGTCGCTCCTCCCTTTACGCTGCCACTGGGTGCACATACACTCATTGTACAAGCGATCTTCTACGCTGCCAGCCGGCCAGCTAGCCGGCCAAAATGAGATGAAAACTACCTTTTTGTACATAAATGCGCTGAAAATAACAAGACGCAATAACTATTCTCACAAAATTATAAAAGTTATACACCAATAACGAGTAAAGATCGAAAAAATTACTTTCCGAACTTCGTTCATGGTGCAAATTGAAAGTAGATTTGATTAACTAAGAGAAATTTAATTCGAAATATTGAAGCATTTGCACCCCTATTCTAAAACTTCTTCGACCCCATGCCACAGCTAAATTTGACGCACGAATTGAAAAAATTATAAATAAATGTATTTCCATTCTTCTAAAATGTATGCAAATTGGTGTGTAAATTAAGGTGTAACGAGAGATATATAAAGTTTACATAACTTTTGAAATTTTCTAAAAAGTTAATTTCAAAAATATACAGTGTTTTATTGATTAGAGCTCAATGGTATCTGATAAGGAGCTAAAATCTGGTAGGGCGCCAAAACCTTATGTGGCACCGCTTCGAAGAATACCTAATTACGCCACTGCTAGCGACTAGATACAACGTTCCAATAGTTCAGTGGCAAATTTGCGAAAATGTGTCCATTTGTACACATTTACTCACATCCATCTGCTACAGATATATGTAAATAAAGTTTTCTAGTTTTATTTTACATACTAATTAATAACAAATTACACTTATATCCCATGCCAATCTTAGTTCCCAGTTCTCGAGCAACTACGAGTTGGTAGGTATATATAGAATGGGAAAATCCAGGCAACTGATCTCAATTTCACAATTCCTAGTATAACTTGAAAAACGTAATTTGGTTAAGTCACTAAATGTGCACGATAATTAATTTACAGCTTGTCGAAGAACTGTGAGTAATCAAAAGTTTTAGTTGTATAAGCAGAATGTTGTGCATATATAGCAAATGGGAAACCAAAAAAGTTTGCAGTAATAATTTTTGCGTTACGTAAACCAATTTGTATGAAAAAATCAATCGAACCCAATTTTGGCCTATTTATACCATCAATTCTCACTACAGCCGGCTGCGATACTTTGAACCCCTTGACTTGATAGTAGGTAAATTTGTTGGCGTTAAGTCTTCTCTGAATAATTGCCATTAAATCAATTAGTACAAACATCTGTAGTGATTTGCAAGGAAAAATCTTAAGTAAGCCAGATGGTAGCATGAACAATATCAGATTTTGGAATGCATAATTCCTGAAATGTGAATAATAATGGAGACTAAGGCCGGATGTCCACCGAATCGGGGCGACGAAGATCGGTCCAACTGTAGTCGTATACAGATTGATCGGGCCGACTAAAATTGGCAATTCATGTCCATAGGAAGATCGCCTTTCGAACGATTTTTATCGGGTTGACAGTTGACATTAAATAAAATGTCAAGTGAAGCAGTTGTCATGCTTTTGCACCACAGGCGAAAGATAATTCGCCGCCACAGTTATTGGGTTCTTCCGTACATAACTAATAAAAGAAACAGAGGTGCTTTCATTTGTGCCCATGAACTTGCGAATCATGAACACAAATTTAAATGTATGTATCGTATGTCCAAGAGTAGTTTTTTTCCTTTGGCTGACATTGCTCGACCATTAATTGCCAAAAAGGACACCAATTACAGAAGATGTGTGACGGTAGAAAAAAGATTACCAGCACTTTTGATTATTATGACACACGCCTGCCGACAAATGATCGTTCAAGAACGTCGGGTCGGGCGAAAATAGTCGGTTGCGATTTCGATCGCCGGTCCCGACAAAAATCGAGCCTGTGGACAGGCTTCAATAGGAGCACACGCGCGCGATCTTTATCGGGCGATTCAAATCGCACCGATCTTGGTCGTTCCGATGCGGTGGACATCCGGCCTAAGGCTTACTCAAAGACCTGTTATCCTTTCAGTTACATTGTTTTGTCGCATTCTAAGAAAGTGAAGTTTCACTGGTTGCACAAGGGACCCAGGGTGAGAGGAAATGAACATAGTGCACATGCAGCATGATCAGCCATTTAGACGGATACTCCTCTACAGTGGCACACCTTCAGTTTATACATCAGTGTGAGGGACACATAGCAATATATTCTTTATTCTATGAGGCACAACCTTTAGGTTATCCATAATTCTATTCCAAATTAAAGTTACAATATTAACATCACTATACAGTAAGAGAGGTGGTCGTGGTGCATTGCAGTGTATTAGATGATTAATTGTGCTTACACAGTGATACTGGTGCAATCACATTTCCACAATATTGCTGACGTAATTAGGTATACTTACCACAGATAGATTATCTTAGTTATGTTTGCACAATTATCTTACATACTCAATTACACTTGCTTAGTTTATTTAGAAAGAATGATTTGAAAGTTTTAGTGGGAAGAGAATAGAAAACTCTTGAGAAAATTGTAACGAAGCACATATTTGCCGCCTTGGCGGTTTAGTGATCACTCTGTAGATGAACTTCCGGTATCTAGAAGCATTTTAAGTTGGGGGGGGGGGGGTGTATTTTTCCACTTTCCTGCATTTGCTCTCTTGTAGACCTCACTAATTAATTTGTGTTTTATTGCTTTCATTCCCGCTAGAGAAATTGGTAGGCCATAATTTTGTTTACCCAAAATCGTCATGAAACCTTCATTTTCATGCCCACGTTGTGTCAGAAAATTTCAGTTTTCAGGACAGAGGCGCACCAGATTACGTTTCCTGCCGCCTGTCACTTTACCGGCCGCACCTGTGATATTGCTAAACGTCTATAATGACTTCTGCCATCAGTGACAGATTGACATTAATGAACAGTTCTATATAAAAATTGAAATTTTATATTAAAATACGATTTTGGGTAAAACTTAGTATAAAACTCGTCACTAAAATGGCACTACCTGACTTGGGAAAGGGGTCTCGTCCTTCAATATTTCCTCGCCAGTAATGTATCATTTTCCTGACTTTTATGTAAATAATTATTCAGGTCGTCTGAAGTGCCCACCGCCATTTTGCTGGATACGTTTGATTCCTGGGAGTGCCGTTTTCCATTCGAGTTACCTGGAGCTTACTATCGCCGACCGCATTTTGTCCAGAAGCTTCTGGTGGCGCCCGAAGCACACCTGTTCCGCCATTTCCTGCCACCGTTCCGCCGTCTTCCGCTAACTATCGCCGCAGTCACCGTCTACATATTTGACTTGTAAATTACAGCTGGATTTTTTTCTTACCTCATTAAATTTCATTTTTGTAATTATACCGCTTTTTTTGTAAAGGAGAATCGAAGCCACCTTTGGTGCGTGATCTTTCGACGAAAAATCGTCGCAAAATAATTAACAGATTCCCAATAAGCAAAATTAAAAAAATCCAAAGATTATGCAAAACTGGCTTAAAATTAATATTATTGTTGGAATCTTTGTAGACATTCAAAAAATATTAATCGTTAAAAAAATATTTAAAATAAAACGACACACATCTTTCATTATATTATCAAAATATCTGATCCTGCGCGTAAAGATTCCAGAAAACAATACATTTGAAAATATGATCGAATGAACTACAAATAATATTCTGAGATACAGCAGATACTGTTTTAAGAAGTCTTTGAACGTATATTTGACGCACGTAACAAAAAATGTATCAAACCATACTACAAATCGAGTGGCGCAAAAATACGGTAATGAAGGTAATCTGTACAAAATCATATTAACAAAAATTAATATTAGAGATTTTGAAGATTTTGGAAAATATACATCTATAATGTGGTCCATAATGCAATTAGAATGGTTTCAATCCTACAGTATACACAGGGCAGGCCAAAAAATATAAAAATTTGCTCAACAACAAAGTATGTACCATAATTTCCCAAGTGTAAAAATTATGTAACACTTTTCTATCTCGGTTAACGGGTATCCCCCGATTCACTACTCAATTTGAAGTTGTCGAATTGTGAATTATTGCTTTAGTTGTAGCATAGTGTAAGGATTACACTATGGTTGTAGAGAGTGATCACTTAGTACGTTAGTATAGTAGATTTAATAGTATATTTAAATCTGTGGTAGCACGTATGACCGATACTATTAATTTCGTTCACTGATGAGGCAAGAACGCTTTATTTCATCAGAACCGAGAGAATTTCAATAATTTTGCGTATAGCAAATGCGAACATTAAGCAATAAAAAAGCAGTAAACTTCAACTATGCAATCAAATGCAGTAAATAAATGTTTACAGTGTGTAATTAACAAACATAGTTTTAGCTGCCAATAGCGCAGGGGGATATTTAAATAAATTTTTAAAAATCCAGGTAAGAAATATATTACTTTTGGTTCTAAGATGTTCATGATGAATTCCTAGCATTAACCCGAAATTTCTGAGAAGGACATAACGAGATTCTGTCGACGGTAAAACTGGTTTGCGTCATAGTAATTCAGTGTTGGTGGCTTTAGCATTTCGTTTCTGAGTGTATTTGATGGTTTCGTAATCGTTTCACAAAAATGGTAGTATAATGAACTATTGTAGAGATTTTAGCGTTCATATTTGATTACACTAGTACCAATAGGTAAGTATGTACGCTCTAATGGCAGGGAAAAGGAAACTATAAAAAGACAAATCACTAATCAGGTAATTTATTGCAATTTCTTGTCGCTTACAATTAGCGAACCGTTAGCTCAAATTATAACATTGTTAGACGTATCATAAAATTTCAGTGCTAACAACTGTAAACCTGTTTGCTGGGATAAATTAGACAGGCACCTTTAAGCGACCGCTTGAGTAATTACAACACTTATCCCCGGTAATGGCAGGAGTACTGTTTCCGACTATTATATCTGATGAATCTCTAATGAAATTTGATTCGACATAATACCTAGTTTTTATCGCGAGAGCAGTTCAGGTATAATTATTTCATGTGAAAGGGAATTTATGATTCATTTGCCGACATGCAGGAGATATCTGAATTGTTCTCCGGCTTATCACCATTATCCATGCAGCGCTTTCATTTCATTTCACTTTACATATTTCCTACTATTCATAACAAAGCAAAAAAAAAGAAAATAGCCTTAGCCACCACCCCATAAAAATTATAGTATATGTACCTACCTTACCTACTCCCCATCGATTGGCACAGTTTATAAAGGATACTTGGAGAAATGCCCTTTGGGAAGTCTGGCCAGAATATAATTTAAACAATTCAAAGGCAACGTAACACAACATTAATGAACATCTTTGACACACTTTCATTGTTTGTGATCTTGCTGAAACAGTTAAATGTATATGCGATGGAAATGATGGAACCCATTCATACGAATACTGGACGTCATCAAATTCAAAAGTTTCAAAATTGAGGATGTAGACACTGGGTCAATTTACACAATTTTAAATTTTAACTGATATACTGATCAAATTTCGCACTTCTTCGTACGAGCTACCGTATTGTTTATTTTATAATTGGGATTCAAAACTTATGTTAGGGTAACTTTAAATGTTTTAAAAGGTGGGTATTCAAGTGATGTAGGTCGATAGTTTTTAAAATATCACGTATGAGAAGTACTTATGAATTTGTGAATAATGTGTTCAATAAAATTAAAATTTGAAGTTTAGTTGTTTTTGTTCGAATTTGACGTCAAACAAGGAAAATTGTAACGTGAATAGTCACAGTAACATTACTTTAAATAGGAGATTTGAATGATAGTCCAGTCAAATTACGGTTTGGGCTGGATGTTGTCACTTCACTCAACGACACCAAGCGTATCCTATGTAAAAAAATCCGCTGATTCCGAAAATCATAGTCCCCCTGGCCGAAAACGTCCGGAACATATTGTTATAAACAAAAAACGAAGAAAAAATGGGAAGATGTCGTGTTTTTTCACATTTGACTGTGAATATCTCGTTAACTATTGCTCGGAGGGAAAAAATATGACAAACCAGATCACCGTAGGTTTCATACTCATTGATTAATTAAATAAACAAGTAGAAAAAGAGATGCTTTGTCTTTCAAACTGGGGGAGTACAAGAGTGTCCGCAATTTTTTTATACATAGTGGAACTGTAAAACAATCTTTTCCAATAATTGTCCCGATCATTTTTGCAAATCAAAGGATTGTGAAATTTTTTTAGTTAACTCACAAATCGAATAGCTTCCGAGATTTAACAAGAAAAGTAACTCTATAATCGGCCCTTGGCACTCGGATTAATAAAAATCATTCATTTTGGTGAAATAGAAGCATGAAAAAAGTTCACGCTGTAAAGTATCGATCGGTGCGACCCGATTTGCAAATAGTTATTTACCTAACAAGTTCGGTAAGTTAATTTTCCCGCATGAGCACTTTGTTTGCAGCACGACCGTAGGGAGTGCTGCATTTAGTGCGAATGCGGGAAAATTCTTTCCGAAACAGTTAGGTACAATATTTTTTGTAACGAATTGCGTAAAAAAAGGTCAAAATTAATAAAGTTTTGTAAATTAGCTTTTTTTAATCATGAGTTGGTAACACAATCATATGTTTGGTTGGTAACATAATTTTGTAACTACCCACTTTTAATAATGCACTGGTCACATTTAAAACTTCCACATCTTTGGTTAATACATATTTTGCCTTTGCAATGAGTGCTACTGGTCACGGCATTGCATCGTTTGCACTGAATATCTTGAGTTGCGTAAATACACTCGTTACATTTAAAATCGTTGGAAGCTTTGTGTGTGTTAATATGTGCTTTCTTAAACTGCATATGCGAATAGTTGCAGAATATCACTGGTCACATTTTAAGACGTTTTAACAATAAATTTTACTTTTTCTTGAGTTCCAATTCTGAAAAATAATTTGATTGCGTTATAAGTTCTTGTTTATATATTTACGTAAAACTTAGTGTACGTCTGTTTCCGATTAATCGCACTGAATACCCTCAACCAACGGTTTAATTGATTTTACAGCAGATGACAGTTAACCATGACATGACGTTCGTTGACTTCAATAAGTACTACCAACCGAAGAACGCGCATAACCCCTTCTCTCCAGCGGAAACTAAAAAACACCGCGATGCGGGAAAGTCGTTTTCCCGTGCATCGAGGATGCTTGGAAACATTATCTTTCCATTCAATGAGTACAAAAAATCATTTTTGGTTGTTTTGAAAACTGACTTCCAAGTCAAAAGCTGATTTCTCGTGAACTATTAATCGGATTTGGACGTATTTTTTTTTAATGTACGGCTTTCCGAGAGCTTTACATTCGCCTATTATAGAGTTATATTTTTTTTGTTATATTTCGGGAGTTATTCCATTTGTTAACTAAGAAAATTCTTGGGATTTTGAAATTGCACAGTTCATCGATTTGCAGGAATCATCGGGACAATTATTGGAAAATATATATGTATAATCAAATTGAGAATACTCTTGTAATCCCCCAGTTTGAAAGACAAAGCATCTGTTTTTCTACTTGTTTATCTAATTAATCAATGAGTATGAAACCTACGGTGATCTGGTTTGTCATATTGTTTTGTTATCAAAAGTAGTTACTAAATACGGATTTTCAAAAAGATCGAATGAATTTTACTAAAGTGTTAATTTTAGAGATTACTGTTTTTACATTTTTCCCTAAAAAACAATAACAGTTGAAAATGAGCGTTCCGGACCAATCTATCTTATAGAAAATTTTATTCTAAACAAGTTCATTTCTATTCATTTTTTCCCTCAGAGCAATAGTTAACGAGATATTGGCAGTCAAATGTGAAAAAACACGACATTTTCCCATATTTTTCTTCGTTTTTTGTTTATAACAATATGTTCCGGGCGGAGGGACTTGGATTTTCCGATTCAGCGGATTTGTTTACATAGAATACGCTTGGTTTCGTTCAGTGAAATGACAACATCCAGTTTATACTACTTTTAGAGCTAATTTGACTGGACTATGAATGTGGGCTATATTTTCGTATATTTGTTGGAGATAAACATGTATATAGTAGGTGTATTAATCCCAATTAAAAAACCGAACGCAAAAATCTGGTAAAACTTAGCAAGGACTCGAAGCCGCGATGGCCGGTTGGTAAGAATGGCGTATCCTACGATTCCAAAAAGCTTTACGTCTCATGATAATACTCGCGTGACAGGTAAAGACACTAGAACAATCGAACAAGGGATAAGAGTTGCGGTGTGGGAACTGCGGTAAAAACAGACACATAAGAAGACATTGACCCGACAGTACAATGGACAGTAGCCAGGGAAAACTAGAACCGGTCAAAGCGTAGGAGTAGGAGTGAGCAAGTTGTGCCCCTGAGACTGTCATCAGAGTCGAATTATTTAAGCATCAACACTGTGGGATAATGATTAGACACCGCAAGGACTCCAGACAGCTCAAGAAGATGACCGTTATGTTTAGTGATAAATTTGAGAGAAGGCCAACCTGCAAAAAGGTATATCGATACGGTCCAGTTTTAAAGGCGTATTAATCCCAGTGGGACTCGTTACGGTTGAAAGATGGTCTTCTTAAGGGGGTTCTAGAACATGATGACGGCACGATCACTACTGTGCAGCTAAGTATAGGTATCGACAAGCAGTAAATCTGAAGTACTAGGACAAATGCACGATGGTATATCAGAGTGACATCTACGAGTGACGAAAATCCTGGTTAAGAGCGGGCTATCGTCAAAATTACAAAGAGCTTTGGAAAGACCTAGAGCTGGACAGTCCTCAAGAGAATAAACGATCGGATACGGAAGCTGCCCCGAGGAAAACCGGTAGTAGGTAGTGCATATAAATCCGTTGGCTCTATACGCGAGACAGAACGAGCGCGAGGAATATCTAGAAACAGCGAACGCGATGCAAGCGAAATCAACACAGTCCACTTTCGCACAATTTATAGGACATTATTCAGCAGGCACGCTTTGGTGTTGTCCGGTGAGCAATCTAAAGATTTTTCTGAAGCACCAATTGAAATATGCTTTGGCTCACTGCGTAGACAAGGATGTCAAGATGTATTCCTGTACAGTTCAAGTACCGGTTCGGGCCCGTAAAAGAAGTCTACCTTCAACGTCCCGGTGTGGGTAAAGTTGTTTCCTACAGAAGCAGGGATGATTTCTATATTATTATCTCCTAACAAAAAATTGGTCTTGTGATAAGCCCAGTTAGGAGGATTCTGGGATTGAGCTACAGTACTTGAAACGGCAACCACAAATTTATGGCGTTACAAACCTGGCAATTCCGAAGATCGGGTGTGGTCTTGATACGTTGGACTGGCTCAAGGAAAACCTTCATCGCCTACGAAAACGCAGACTGAATACTAAATAGATTGTGTTCTATAGCTCCAGATAAGGATGATTCTGCATCGTTTACTCTACCATTAGCTCCTCTCCCCTTTTTTCCTAAATGGGAATTGGGAAACGCCTAACGCATCCCCCTGCTGTTGTTGGAGATCTATGAAGGGAGAGTGTGGGTCCTGGCCTCACTAAAACCCTTCTCACAATTCCCTCTGTGTCATTCACAGCCACATAAACCAGGCAGCACCAAGGGTATTCTTTTGGTTGTGTTGCTCGTAGGATACGTATGATTTTTCGGCATCATTTTTCAACCGCGTCCGCGCTTTTCCATCCTTGCACATGATCTCGATTGTATTTACTTATTTATTTATCCATCTATTTATTTATTTATTGTCCCTCTCTTGTTCAGGGCCCTCAACAGGCTTGCGCCCAATTACAGAAGGACCCGCATAATGAGGTGCCCCTGCAGAAGGTCTTAAGTTGTTCTATACTACTCCGGTATTTACCTTACGAATTAAGAAAACTGCAGGAAGACTTAATTCGGAGTAGCGGGCAGAATGCTCGAAACTGATCTAAAGAAATTCCCATCTCTGCCACAGATGAAAAATTCTTATCTCAGTCCAAGTTCGAACACTGGCGCTTCCGGCTATGTAGCCCAACGCTCTACCACTGAGACGTGTATTGCCAACTCCATCATAGAGCTCAGTCCATACTACCTGGAACACTTATAAAAGACGTGTGCCTTATCGTCTACTAAACCACATACATTCGTTGTTATCCCTTTTAGTGATTTTACAGAGGTATTGCCCATTTTCCCCCATGTCTCGTTAGAACCTGTAGTCCACCTCTCCATGTCGTCGGCCTAGCCTAGTTCTTAGGTCTGGGGGTCCTGGTCTATGATGTTCTAGTGTTCCATATTATCTGCTATTCCATGCATTGCGCTGCTTTCCTCATTTCCCAACTCTGGCGCTGACCAAAATCTGTGCCGGTGACTCCTAACCCCCTCCGTCCCGTTAGGCCGGTACTACATTTCAAGCAGGTTTGTTGTGTGTGGTGGCTTCCGAATTATACAATATTTCAAATCCATTGCTCCGAGAGAAGTGTGAAAGTTCTAATCTTATTCTACTCTTTTTCAGTCGAAGGAATCTGTAAAATATAAATAAATATTAATAATAAGCAAAGTTTAATAACATAATAAATTGATTGAACTAATTTTTTTGGTTCTCAAGAAACAAGATGAAAATCATTGCGCACCCGGCTCTCCAAATCCTAACCCTAGCCCCACATGATCCCAATGACCCACCCATGTTCGAAGAGCGTCGAAGACATGAAGATGACCCACCGTCCAAAGGCAAGGGAAAGACTAACCAAGTTCCTGTATTAAGAAAACGCTTTCCGTAGTTATGTTGGCATGTTAGTATATCTGTAGATAATTTTATTTTTATTTATATTGTTTCATTATATTTACATTTGCATTATGCTATATTGGTAATTTGTCAATCTTGTTAGTTGTTATTCTTTTCTATGTAATTTCTGCTGTTACAATTTATGACAAATATTGCATACATTTCTCTACGGAATGTACTGGCAATATAAAAAATATAATATTATAATATAAGGGTGACACTTTATGTCGAAGCTCTTTAAATTTTTGTGTGGCTATTCTCAGGAGTCTTCTGTACCCTGTACTACTTTAAAAATTTAGACCTTTGTCTACAAAATGTTGGGACTCTTTTTTTTTTTAGTTTATAGCAACTGAATACCGATTGTTTAACGAGTAGTTGTTTTGTACCGATTATTGCGTTAATCTGTTTTATTGTTAGCGTATCTTCATCAAAAATCGCTATTGGCTGCACTTTGTCGTGCGACCGTTCGTCACACGTACTCCTTCTACATGAGTCAACCGATTTGGGCGATATAGGGCTCATTTGAAAGGGCTTGGTCGAAAGATTCCGTGCATACCGATATTTTTTGGTTTTGCACGTGCGCAGTGTCAAAAATTTGGTTTAACGCATGTGCAATGCTAACTTCTTTATTTATGAAGAGATTTAAATGAAATGTTGATGTAAATAGTACGAATGTAAGTAAAATTAGACGACGGTTTCAAAATGTTGTTGCGCATGCGCAATGCCAACTTTTTTATTTATATAAACATTTCAAATTTAATGCATAGGCACTTGGAATACAAGCAAATCTAACACCAGTTTTAAAATTTGGTTTTGCGCATGCGCAATGGCAACTTTATTATTTACCAAAGCAGTTAAATGAAATATCATAATTATGTATGTACTTTGAATGAAACTAAAACTAATAGTACGGGAGGTAGCGTCCTATTTTTACGGGTCATTTTCGCACAATTATTTTTTATTCTGCCTGGTAGTTTTTACTTAGCTAACACTTAAAACAAGCGTCAGCTGGCGCGACTGCGTGGTTTCAAAATTACTGTTTAAGTTTTTAAATTATGTGTATACGCTCCACTATTTTTCGTTAAACTGTGTAGACTTCGACGATAGGCGGCTCATTTGAAAGAGAATGGGGTAAGGATCTCGTGCCTACCGATATTTTTCCCTGGTTCTAGCATTAATATTATTAGGAAGAAAATACGCTCTCGTCGTTTGCATAATGACAGCGGGAACTAAGGACCAAAACAGGAGTTGACAAAGTAAGAAGATCATCGCGTCTCTTGCAACTATAATGATCTACACAATATATTTACTATAATGTAAAAAAGTTGCGCTTAGGTAAAGTGATTTTTATAGGCACCTTCCACTAACAGTTTTACTGAAGCGCCTTCATATCTCCATATTTAAAGCCTGACTCACCAACGACGAGGTTTTCTATGTTTCCTACTTTTCATCACGATTTTTAAATGTTCACAGATAACGAACACCTTCACGCACAATTATTCGATTTGCAGTCATTTTTAAAAGAGACATTCTAGGCAGAACACCCAATGTTCTTGAACCATGTGAACAAATTTTCCATTCAATTCCATGCTCAATGGCATAGATTTAATGATATTGATCAATATCGCACTCGCTAATTGTTAGTAGGTAACTGATTATAATTAATTAAATACAGCTATTTTAAATTTGTTCCAAATATATTACCCTATGGCCTATGCAAACCACTAAGCAGCAATGATTCACAAGAGAATCGTGTGTAATTAGGATTAAAATAAAAACTGATGTAAAGGATAAAAGGAGAACTGAAGCAAGACTACCTAAAATGCCATACGCATGAAATCACAGTAGTGAGTAGTAACCACTAATTTACAACTTTCCGCACTAGTTATATTGTCGAGTTTTACAGTTATTAGTTACTGTGATTTTATTAACCCTTTCACTCTCTTGGATCTTCGTAAGTTTAATCGTCTAGCTTTAGATCCTAGATTGTGTTGTGGAAACATGGGGCTGGTCTACTATTCTAGCAATTGCAAATATAATCCTAACCAATTAACCATATCAAAACCTACAAAACATTAACAATGATCGGTATGAGAATACTGATAGGTACTGAAAACATTGTCCTCCGCCCTTAATTATAGTGCTTGACATTCTTTGCATGCTATGGAAACAAATAAGTCAAGTAGGATTATGTAAATACGAAACCATAGGCCATTAAAAACACAAAGGATGATAAAATTAGTTTATTGTGGCTCCCGCAGACAACAAAATAATTTAATTTGATTACCTGCTAAGAGCGATAAAGAGGGCCGACTCTGACGAATAAGTTGTTAAACAGATATCGGCATTTTACTGTTTCCGAAATAAAATACCTTCTTAACTGCCAGCTTTAGTTTCGATGATCTGAACTTGATTTTTAATCATAAACCTGCCGGCCACACACATTTATTTAATGTCTGTCGTAAAATGCTTTTCGGCGTTTATTAACTCTATTTTAATTTATATTTTAACAGATCCGAGGCAGTTTGACCTTTTCGAGTGTGAGTCGGTGTTCTACAAATCTTAATATTGAGATTAATTGGACCTGTCAATGGAGGTATTATATATTTCGATAGGTAGATGAGGACCAAATTTTTGTATTTCAATTAATTTCCGGTAAGCATATATGAATCATTGTTAATCTTTTCTGTCATCGTCAATGAAGGAGGCCTTTAATTTGACGCTAGACCCCGACATCTTGATTGTAAATGAGAAGACGGGCGCGGGTAGTTAACCACTTCACAATATTTTACCTGACCAAAGCGTATCGAAGCGGCGCGGCGGCTTATAAATTACGGTTTATATTTGCACATGACTAAAAAATATACAAGAAGGGGTTTGCCTAGAGCTGAAGAGGATTTATATTGTGTATAATTACATACGTGTTAATAGTTAGAGTAAGGGGTATGTGAATCGCCGACCGGGATCAAAGAACTGAACAGACATTCCTCGGCAGGCTCGGTGGTCCGTCAGCCCCGTGGCATATGTGTGTACGTGATTATGTGAAACAAAATATCTTGCTCCACGTCATTTTTTGTCACACTTTTAAAATCAACTTAACTGCATTCTAAATAAAGTAATTACGTTTCGTTGAGGTCTGCTAATTGATACTTGTAGATTCATCTGGTAGAATCAGTAGTTAATTCTTTACACTAATGAGCACAGTAGGAAATTGGTACCTACCTACAGTCGCGAATTATTACAGTTCCATGTCCTCAAATTTTTAATGAAAAATCAAAACGGGAACGCCTTCAATATCGCCTAAGCTTGATTTAACTGTAACTATGCTTGCTCAAATGAAGAAAGGTACTTCATATACCACCGTGTGGCAAATGGCGTACATCGATGAACCTAGTGCAAATCCTCAGAAATACTCTTTATAACGTAAGTGGGTGGGGTAGCTTCCCCATGCGTAACCAGTAACAGTACTGATGGCTGCTCCCCTAACTGTGCGTGACGAATAATAATTAGTAACATTCCAGTAGTAAACAGGAGCAAAATGCACAGACAATCAGGACCGGCTCAAGACAAAAGTTACGTGTAGGTAAGGAAGCACTAAAATTTGCACGTTAACACAATTTATAACAGTGGGAACTATTTATACTTCGGTGTTGAAATTGGAACTTTCCTGAAACATAATTCGATTTTCTTATATAGCCAACTCGAGTATTCTCGAGTGCTCCCGAATGGTCTTGAACATTCCAGAACAAAACACATCAAATTTCCCGGAAAGATTACATCACATCTGCTTTTGATCTTTATCGCCGATTACTAATCTTTCATGGCGCCTCGGTATCAATCGGGATTTCTGGAATATTCGCTACATAATTTCTTACTATATTAGAATTTTTTTCAATTTATATTATATCGTGGTCGTTTAATCTTAAAAATAGAAAACGTCGTCGGTGTTTTACATCCGTGATTCGGCAGTCATTAAATTTTAGTAATTTGGCGCCCCTTCTTGTCTGCGCCGTAAGCGGAGGGTATATACCGCTTACGCCTAAAGTCGGCCCTGCAGACAATATCTTTGGGAAAATACAATTACCTACACGTTGAAGATCATCACCTAGATAATGGCCCGTATGAATAAAAGTAAGCAAATGCTTATACTTGCAAAATTCAAAGTAAATACTCGTAACTGCCCCTTCATACTGGTCTGTTTAGCATGGTTTAGCAGCGCTGCACCGCGTCCTGTCCTTCTGCTTAGAAGCGCTGCTAAGTCGCCCAGTGTGAAGGAGCACTTACGAGTATTTACTTTGAATTTTGAAAGTATAAGCATTTGCTTACTTTTATTCATACGGTCCAGAATTCATAATATGAGATTAGTATAACCGTAAAGAAATTTAACACATGTCTTTTACAGCTATTATGCCATAAACATAGTCGTATGCTGGTAAATTAGGAGGTACTGCTCCACGTAACGACTAGAAGCAGATGAAAATCAGTGGGACTTGTTACGGTTAAAAGATGGTATTCTTAGGAGTTTAAGAAAATGATGATGGCACCACCACAAATATACAATAGTGATATCGGAGAATAGAAAATTTGTGGCAGACGTTCTGGTAAAAGAACTTTTTAGCAGATTTGGAGTACCCCTCCACTACACTCTGACCAGGGACGAAATGTTGAGTCGACGTTATTCCAAATCCTGTGTCAACTATTGGGCATTCGAAGCGGAACTTGTGGTAGCTAGTGAGATATAACGTGACGCTGCTATCTAATTTTTGCGCTATAAATAAAAGTGTGGGATTCTACTGAATATACAGAATAGCGATTAACGTGGATTAAACTTACAGCCGTCAAACATGCTGATTTTGAGTTGCAGAATTTTTGGATTGGTGGAAAAGGATTCGCGTCATAATAGGTGAAAAATTGTTGTTACCGGAAAGTAATTCGACAATTGACTCTCGTGAGGTCAAGTAGGAAAACCTTGATAGCGCTGCGCCGGGTCATTTTTTTGTGCGAGACTTGAATAGATACTTTGGCCGAGTTAAGTACAGAACCCGTAGAAATTGATGCGTGGGGTGTTATTTGGTTTTTGGAAAAAATGGATAGATACTTGCGGAATCAAGTAAATTTTGTGACCCAAAACAGTAAATCGAAGCGTTTAAGCGAGGTACTCATTAGCGAGCCGAATTGTATCAGCAACGGTTACTGAAACTAAAATTGGATAGGATAGTGCTCGCGAACGCATGTAGAGCCGCTCGCAACGAGCCGATGTTTGTCGGTTTTTTCTCCGAACACAAACAGATTCACAGGCGGTGCGCGATAAGAAAACGGGTGTAGGTATGTACATACGTCTACATTGAAAAATGTTACGGTTTGCCAATGAGTAACCGGTGTTTAAGCCCCACCCGGAACATATCTTTTTGCTATTATAATTTTCTTGTTTCATTAAGGTGGGAATAGACCAAGCAAACATTGTTGTGCAACAGTTGAATAACAGGTAGGCAACTGTTGGCTAACTTGTTTCAGTGGGGAGAAAACATTGTCGACAAACTGTTGGTCAACATCGACCAGCCTGCTTTCTCTGGTGTTTGTCCAGTGTTCGTTCAGTAAACGTATACGCGTCTACACTGAAGATGCTGTGTGCACACTGTAGGGCAACATCTCCTTTGAAATACCGCCTCGTGAGCGAACACCGCGCATCAGTTCGGCAACAGCTGCACAACTGTTTCGCAACACGTACTCGCTCTGTAAACTTGTGTGTTTTTCGACTGTTGTTCAACTGTTGCACAACAATGTTTGCTTGGTCTATTCCCACCTTTACAATTATTTTGGTGTAGGTACTGCATTGTGCCTTTATTTTTGTATATTTAAACTTTCGATGGGACTATTCTACCTTATGTTGTTTTACTTTCTTTTAGATACTATAGAAAACGATTCTTCGTGATATTTCCATTTTACTTGTTACAAAAATTGTTCTTGAACTTTTCTCAATTTTGGAGGAATTCTTTGTATTTTGCACGCAGGAAGTTTTGGTCGATTCCTTTATCCCGTTCTTTCATGACTATCACTAATCAATTAATAGTGAATTTCTCGAGGAATTTCTGCACTGATCGCCAGTGTGATGCGGCTCATATAAAGCTCTAATGAAAGTTAATGGGTATTGTTTGCTATTCCACTTGTTTACTGGAAGTGTTTGGCGCCTTCACAGCGATCGAGTTTAAATGTCTCATGTGGCTGATGTATTCCGAAGTGAAGCCTCTTTGCGTATTCTGCATATCTCCGTTTTCTACATTAATGGTAAAATTTTGTGCTCCGCATTCGGCTTTCTCTTCTACGTTCTACATTCAGCCCAGTTGCACAAGATCCACTATTAAAGATGGGCTGCAGTAATTTTTGGTGTTTTGTTAGAAAACAGTGCTCAAAAATTAGTAACGAGCCTTACGTTGCTGGAGTCGACTAGGCCTGTCGGGGGAATGGAATAAAATCAAAAGAAAACGAAAGAAATAGAAATCGGCAACAGATATGTTTTAAAATAAAATAGATAAATTTAGCTGTAAAATTGCATATGGTTGTTTCCCTTTTAAATTTACGAGATTAGAGGTTTGAATAAGTGTTGAAGCAAGAAATTCTAATTTAGTAAGTATATATAAGAAAACGATAGCTGCAGTTTTGTTTTGTTGTTCGTTGGCGTCACAAAGGTATAAAAAACCTTCGAAAGCAGTAGAAAGTGGTCAGAAAATGGTAAGGTAAATTAAACAAAGCAACAAGCACATAAAGAGGGGAAAGTAGATCTGCATAATGCATATATAGGGTGGAAAGATGACGTTAATTCTCGTAACTTGAAATTCCATACAAGTTCGAAGTAGTCGTCGTTTAGGGCTTCTATGCTGTTACAGAGTTTTTAGTGTGTACTATCGATCGTATGATGTGATGATGTGCAGCCTTATATCAGAGTGGTTACTCTTTGCTTATATTCTAACACGGGAAAGGACACAACACCATAAGGTGTAATATTTGTGCCGATTGGTGGTATTGATATATCTATGCGATTTGTATACACGTTGCGACCTCTGTCGGATGGTAGCTATACGAATTAAAATTTACGGCGCTTATTTTCAATACAGTGACTTTATACAAGAATTCACTGTAATTTTTAACAACCGTAAAGCGGGAATAGCAATACAGTTAACTAATAAATTGTCTCTTATACAACATGCATTTTGAGATGTATAAGTACAGATTACAGCTACGAGATGTAGACCTTTTATTGTTTGCATTTACTACAAATTTATTTTCTTCTACGGTAAGGGTACTTACTATTTCTGTTTCGTTACGTTGATTAGGAAGAAGGTTTCAACGAAAGAATGTTGATCGTGTACTTACCAACTGTCGATTTCGTACAATCAATCTTTGGTACAATGAGAAATTATAACTATCATAAAATATTAGTAAAAGTTAATCAGGTAAGATCAGTGTGCATCAACAAGTGAAATTAACTACATTTATTCAGAGCTAATATTTCGTGACAACTTGTTACTTCTTCAGAGCCATAAAATTTTTGAGTTGTACTTAGAACTAGGCCAAAACGTACATGAAATAAGGGAATTTATATAAAACGAGTAAATCAAGCGTAATGCAAGAACAGCAATTGAACACGTTGGAAACGCTAGCGTTTACTATTGTAGTGCGAGTCTTACCTCTACAACCACAATGATTGTAATATACTTTGGTTGCTTTTTAGCGCATTTTCCAACGAGGTTGGGTGCGCTATTGCAACACTTTCTCCGTCCGTCTGTCTGACGTCTTAACTATTCCTACAGATTTCAAGATATTTTTAGTTCGTTCTTTTTGCATTCGGTAGCGCATAGCTCTGGCACCTGAGTAAAAAAATGCATGTAGTAAAAATCAGATATGCGTATACGCCAGGGTATACGCAGATTGCGCAATGCCAACTTTCTTATTTATAGATATTTCTTTGAAATGTTATATTTAGTAAAAGCAAACGTATCGCAAATTGTAAACATCAGATTAATGTGAGGATGCGCAATATCAACTGTTTGATTTATTGATATATATTTTTGAAATTTCAATATCAGATGCTGTTAAAGGCAATCATATCTAACATTCAAACATTAGATCTGCGCATGCGTAGTTAGTGCCAACTTTCTCATTTATGAAGATATTTCTTTGAACATTTGAACTATAGATGCTTCTAGTAAAGAAAACATATCACATGCAGTAAAAATAGAAAATTACAAATGTCTTTAGCAAATAGTAGAAATCAAATTCGCGCATGTGCAGACTGCAAAATGCCAACTTTTTCACTTATGAAGATCTCTCTCTCTCTATCTAAAGTTTAACCATAGACGCTTCTAGTAAAAACATCGCATACCTACAGCATAAATCAAATGTGCTCATGGGCGAACTGCACAACGCCAAATTTTTGATTTGTGGATATATTTTTTTGATATTTTAACCATATATGGATCGAGTAAAGAAAAGCGCACATAGCTATGGCCTTTTGGGAAGTGCTGATCAAGTCATGGAGAATGCGCGTTAGGGCGAAAACTTTTTTACTTGTTTAATGTCTAGAGGGGGGCAGCTGCCCTACCCTGGCGACGCGCTTGCCCTTTATTCCGTAAGAAGCATCGTAAGCGAGTAGTTTATGAACGATTATTCGTCAGAAGAAAATTACGATATCTTAATTGTGTACTTAAATGTATTAACGACTCCTTTCTACTTAAGCGGTAAGCCGTAAGCACATTCTGTGGAATATTTCCTAGGCCATTTCGTTTAAACCATCCCGTAAATTTCTGTCTCGTTGGTTATAACACAGATTTACGTAAAATATCTGGTTATAACACAGATTTACGTAAAATATCTGTGGTTATACGGAACATTCCAAACCGCCGCGGCGATTACAAACCGGCAACTGCCAAATCGGCAATGAACGAACCGCCGTCGCATCAAACCGGCGCTCGGTCATGCCGATGCCGTCGCTTGTCAAGCCGGCATATGGGCCCTTGTTCAGTCGATACGATTTGCAAATTATCTAACATACACATTTGGAATGATAACATGGATGGCCATAATATGAACATATCTATGGAATTCTCAAATTATTTTAGGTGGGGTGTTGGGGAGTTTGTTATTAGTACTTTAACTATGATTTTACGAGTCGTCAAACAAGAGGAATTAGATAACTTTTCTGTCGGCATTGGCGTTGACCGTAACTTTTAATATTTTAATCGATACTCTGAGTTTGATTAATCCAATCTACACAAATAGAAATGCATCCGGTGGAACGAGCGCCGGCAAGGCATAGTGCCGGTTGATCGGGTGCCGACAAGGCACAGCTTTGGTTGATCAGTCGCCGGTTTCACCGAGCGCAGGTATACGATCGGCGCCGACTAGTGATAGCGCCGTTTTGGTATAGCGCCGGCTAATCATCGCCGGTTTGGTCATTACCGGTTAGTAGTGTACCTAGGCTCTGTTAGTATAATAATATCGCACACTTTCAGAAGGCGAATTTGATTCCTATCGATTTTATTTGAGGCTGTGTATTCGATCCAGTTCCGTTTCTATTAGCCAATAATTTAATTAATCTTAATAAGTAAATAGACTAATCACAAAATCTTTCGACGTAATTAAGTAGTTACATCAGCAAATTAAGATGATTTTGATGGAGATACGTTTAATAAGGATAACTTCATGAAGGTAATAATGTCATTATTAGGTACCTCAAGGCGTATTTTACATCAACATCACAACCTAATGTAGCTCTAAAATCTAAATTGTCGATGATTCTAAACTGCATAAGGCTGAAGCGATTGCTACCTATCTGGAAAACGAAAACATCTTTATGCTTCTAGTACAAATTCTGTGTTTGAAGCTATATGAGGTTTCATTTTAATTCGAAATATCAAGAAAGATGGTATACAAACGACGAACGGTGCATTATAATCAAATATAAATAATCAATAAAGGCAAAGCTAGGAACAAGTAGCGCGAGTATAGGTACGTCTTGTGCGGAATGTCAGCTGCCTCTAATAATTTTATTCTCGCTTCCCGTTGATACCTATTTTCTTCAGTTTTCACTGGGCCGATACAATTTTAAATTTCTATATGGAATCTTTCATCCTTTCTCTTTTATTGCGCATCCTCTAATTTGCATTTTTCTGTATTGTTTACATGTAAAAATCATTCGAATTGTATAATAAAACCGTAATATGTCAATTAGGTACTTCTTGTGTACCTACTCGTATTTCACAGCCTACTGGTTTGTTTAAAAAGGTACGCAAAAATGTTTTAAGGGTGCGCGTCGGCAGAATTTGGATTAGTTCCATGTTATAACATTGGTTTTGCAAATTAATGTAATAATAATAATAATAATAATAACGACCACCTGAAGAGGGCCGCCATGAAGAGACCTTTGTGCCTGCTTCTCAACCGCTTGTGGATGGGACCAGCGCAAAGGAAACCTCCAAAAGACGTATGAAATGGGACGAAGGAATGAATCGCTTCATTTTTGGTACGTATCTGGAGATCACGAAGATGGAAACGGACAGGACAGCATACAGAGGTAAACTATATCACGCGTTCATTACACAATACCCACATTTAGCACACTTAACAGAACAACGCATTGCAGACCAACGTAGAGTTATTATTAAAAATACACTCCTTACATTAGACACACAGGAACAAATCAGGCACGAAATTGAAGCACTACTCAACACAAACAACACACTCACCGTACAAGATAATACATCCGTTCTAAACAACTCTGAAATACAGACATTTGCGACACTGCAGCCATCGATAGATACAAATAATCACACGAACCAAACACTCACATCCCTTCAAAAAGAATTCGACAATGCATTGTTAGAATTCTCAAACANTTTTTTTTTTTTTTTTTTTTTTTTTTTTTTTTTTTTTTTTTTTTTTTTTTTTTTTTTTTTTTTTTTTTTTTTTTTTTTTTTTTAATGACCCTACATAACTTCACCAGACACAGACACAGACACTAATCGTTACTTGATTTTAATCCGTGCGATTAGTTAACCAGGCTAGACCTGAGTTCTCACAAGATACACCGACCATAATAATAAATGACTTTAATAGACAATTTCTATACAGAGCCTGTCTAAATGGCGCAGTTCAGACAGGGATATCATCCGTGTCTGCTCTTCCACTCAACCTCAACCTAATTTGCAAATTCGTTTTTAAATCGACGAATTTTATGTATTGAATTAAATAAGTTAAAGAAAAAGAACCTGTAACTTGTAAGCGTGTAAACGATTAGCAGTAAATATTAAATTGCGTAAAAAAGGTATGTTGAGGAATTCCAAATGATGCCTCCTTCGTTTGGATATGCAAGACGTTGGTCTACTGAGGACCCGGGAAAAGCTTATAACAAAATATTCATTATTCCGATAAGAAAAGAAGAACCGCAGATTATGTTACGGTAATGAGAAAGCGAAGCAGATCGTTGCTCCCTATGTTAACTTAGAAGGTTTATAATGGCACCAATCGAAAGAAGATTTTTTCTCATCTAATATACGAATTAGTTTTCAGGTGTATTTTTCATTATTTTATAAAAAATTCGGCAATAAACGCAATTACCAAAATCATGTTAAGCCATAACTTAGGAAGACAAAAAGCAGATTCAAACGTTATTCAAGTCGAAATCAATATCAGTTTTTGACAACTGGCATTTATTTGTTTGTAAAATGTATTTCGCTTGAGGGCAAGTATTTATAATAAACAACGTTTATAGAGGAAATAGTTACACTAGTACGCGATATTTGCTTTCCGTCCATTTCATTCCGTCTGTTACAAAACCTATTTCAATTCTTTTAGTGGAGCGAAATCATGCCAAAAACTATAATGCCAAATGGTAGCGCAGCTGTTCTGCATATTATATTGAAAACATAATGAAACTACATTATCAAAAAAAGAAACGAGTGTCGATAAATCAATTATTGTGCAACATAAACTTCACTCTGCGGGAAATTTTTTTGAATTATTGTTGGCAGTACTTCTAGTGTTACAGTTTCTGTGAGCACAGTAAGGTGAACAGGTATCCAAATATTGCTTTACATGGACCATCCAATATTTCCGATATTGTCGAGTGTTGGTTTGCATTGTTTGCTGCGGTACCACACGTTTAATTGGTAAAGGTATGTGTTACGGTGAAAGTAATTATGCCATTGTAATAAATTTAGGGTGCATTTCCTTTTTAAACTTTAGGGGAAGGGAAACTACTGCCATTTAGGAAACTAAGAAGATATTGAATTTTTTAAAAATCATTCTGGAAGCAGTTCAAAAAATTTTCCTACCTCAATTATCACAGTCACCGGTTATTATGAATAACTCCCGAATTAATTACTTTCACCGTAGCATTATGCATCTAGAATTATATTGAATGAAGTTGTGAACCGATGTATCTTCTTGCCTGTTGGGAATTCATGCTCAAACGAGTTGTGGCACAAATACTCCTATTCAAAATACGCGAGAAAATTGCGGTTGATACCCAAATTAGTTGAACTGCTACAGAAAGGAGCCTTAGAATTACCAATACGATATAATATATACTCGTACTATACTGGTTTACCGGAATAAAAATAAAAATATTACAACATTGAATCACCTAAGATTGCATTTAGCAAAAACAACTAATAAACAATCGTCGGAACTTCCGTCAATTAATGGTGCTTTCTTACCTAGTTTCTTACAGTATTTTTTTAAGGTGTGTACTTGTAAACTTTCGATTTAAACTAAATGTGTTATGTCAACAATACACTCAGTAAAATTCTAGATGCATATACCAATTAAATGTGTGGTACCATAGCAAACAATGCAAACCAACACTAGATAAAATCGGATGTTTTGGATGGTCCATGGAAAGTAATATTTGGATATCATTTTACTGTGAAAGCAGTCCGAAACAAATAAACGAACTACCAATGATTCAAAAAATTTCCCAAAGAGTGAAGTTTATGTTGCAAAATTATTGATTAATCGACTTTCATATTGTTTTCTGCTAAGTTACATTATGTTTTCAATATAATATGCAGAACAGCTGCGCTACCATTTGGCATTATAGTTTTTGGCATGATTTCGCTCCACTAGAGGTGACAAGCCGGCTGTCCGGTCGGCGCCGATAGCAGCCAAGCAAGTGCCCTGCTAGGCGGACCGTGGGCGCGCACGAGCTGCATATAGAAATATCATTTACTCGAAAACGGTAAGACCTATAACTAAAATTCACCAAAAACTTTTGGTGACTATCAGCTACAATTCGTACGATACATGTATAGAGATTCCTCAAATAATAAAAAGTTTCTCCCAGAGTGAAGTTTACGCTTCTCATTAATCGATTTATCGACTTTGATGGCAATTATGATCATGTTGTTATATCATGTTTTCGATGTAATAGGCATAGTTAGAAGCGCTTACTATTTGGCTTTATAGAAACGAAACAATTTCCGGGATAAATCTCTAAAAACATAAATTTTTATTAAGGCACTTTTGAGTGGTTTTTTGAATATAAAAAATGTCATGACCACCGGTAAATGTCGTAAAACACCATTTCGGATCCAGAATTACAATATCTACATACTCCACTAGGTCTGATCTTGTTATACCTCAAAAAAAATTTTGTCACATTTTTGGCCCGATTTTGCTCCACTATTTAGGAAATTTTTGTGGGTTAACATAATTTTAGTAATTGGATTTATTGTCGAATTTTTGAATTTCGAATGGTATTATGAAGGTTTATACCCTTCTAAGTTAACATGGGGGTTGTTCCAAATGTTGGGAACGAAACCGCTAGTGAACCGATTTCTACTTTGCCTGATTTTACCGTGCTCTAATAAAGGTAATTTTGATTGTACAGCAATCGGAAAACTAACTCTTGCAATACTTCTTCAATTTTAACTGACAAAATAAAAACTTCAAAACACGGGCTGAAAAATTTACATGCAACGGAACGTTACGTATGCAAATCAAATGACTCGAGACTGGGTCGCTCATGGGCGCGCAAACCTTTTTAAGGCCCTGACCATTACCATTGCGTTTTAAACTTCGGTAAAGGCCGACGATATACGACCACTTGTTTACAACACATTTCCTTATCTCTAAACGGCGCACTTGTGCCATCTTTTACCTCGATCAATTAAATTTTACTTTGATAAAGTCCTCTTATCAAGAATCTGTTAACTAATTTTTGTAAAGACGCAATACATTCTTTACCCACATCTTGCTTAATATTTACGTCAAAACAAAAACAATTACAACCTACTAAATTCGCGAACCATTTTTACACAAAATTAAATAAAACTCACCAATTATACTCCTATTTGTAAAAAAATTCCGCCAGATTTCTTGATCCTTTTAAATATTATAAAATTGAATACAGGGTACGCCGCTTGCCATTCACATACATAACTTGAAACGAAAATTACGCTACTTATGCGCATTTTTTACCAACCCATGAAGGCATTCCCTTATTGTCGGAATTATTTTAACCTTAACTTACGTAATCCGAGTGGTGTTTATACGACTTTAGTTTACTCTGAGATTCACATACCCACGACTACAGTGCCCTCTATCCGTGGCCACCCATTTTGTATTGAAAGCATAGGGTCAATAGCAGTCCATGTACTATACGGTCTTGGTAAAATGGTACTGCCACTGTCACGGAAACTGAAATTTCCTCACATCAAGTAGGAATGAAAATGAAGGTTTCCTGACGATTTCGAGAAAACCAATTTGTTAAATTACATCGGTTCGGTATCTGCTTGGGGCTACTAAATTAGAGACTTGGTACTCAAAATCGCACTACAGGCTACAAATTAGCGAATTAGTTCAATCGACCAGATACCTACACTGTGGCAATGCATTTCCTTCCAAACTAAAAATCGCCTAAGTTTTCTAATAGAATACAACGTTTTATAGTGGAAACTACACGTTCTCCAAGGAGTGCGGCTTAAACGAAATTGAAGCTTTTGACTATTTTCCTCCACATTGCACCTGCCAAGTCTTTAGTCCATATACAAACGTATTAGTAAATTAAATAGGAGCCTTGAGACATTAATTCTTTACAAAGCCACTACAATATTATATTATAAACAAGATGAAAGAGTTGAAACAGTGTCATTCAACAATTTTTTATTAGTTTCTGCTATTTACGTGCAGATTTCCTAGAGGAAAGATTAATTTTAAGTTAAAATCGTCCATTGTTTACTTTATTTCGTTCCTTCTACTTGCAGGGAAAGCTCAATAAAACAAAGCTCCTTTACACTGTAATGTGTTAATTTACGTTAACTAAGAGTGCTGTGCCAACAGTAATAAGTTTCAGAATTAATTTTCTCCTGTCCTATATGTTTTATGTACCAAATACAACAAGAAACAAAATGATGCACATAGTAAATTTAATTAATTTTAGAATTCCGTATAATTACGTTTAAATAACTTAGAAACAAAATAAAGCACACACGGTAGTAGCACAGATTTAGTGTTTAAATCTGTGGTAGTAGGTAGTAGATTTTAACATGTCAACTGATGCGTTTAGAAGGATTAGTACTCGTAGTATCGTTGTATTTAAACCGTTTTAAATACAGTGGTAGTAACTAGTATTATGTTTGTGAAACCATATACACCGTAAGTATGGGGATGGGGTGTTACCAGAAAACGTGAAATGTCCCGGTCTTTTTGGTAGCGGCTTTTATATCAGCCAAGAATGCTTTGAAAATTGAAGGGCGGTTAAAAAACGCCTGCTATCAACTAAATTAACCTTCTCCCCTTGTTGTGTAATGTATGTACACCTATGTTAATGAATGCACCATAATTAGGTAAATAATAACGGCGGATTAGGGCCATATCTACACAGTATATGTGCAATATTTCAATGAATTTTATGCGGTATGCATAAGCAAAACGTCATCCAGCACACGCTATACATCTATACAATATTACTATTTGTTCAATGTTGTCACAATACACAAAGCGATTTCATTAGACGATAACGGAACTAGTTATTAATGTTATGTGGTAAAGTGTAACATACACGTACATAAATGCAACAAAACAAATTTTGATATCATTAGTCTTATATGGTATGCGTTTATTGCAAACCAAATCTCATTGCGAATTTAATGAGTCTACCACATCCAATTAAGGAACCTCGAATATTCTACAATAACTTTAAACATTCCAAACGCATTAAGGACAATTGATTTTCAATTATAGTAGTTTTTGTGACGGCAAAGGTGCCAACCCTGATATATTTTAGTATATGTGTTGTTCATTGAAATAAAATACTAAGGAAGAAGGGTTACATACATATAACGTACGCTTGTTGGGATCCAATTATGCTTCAATATGGCCTACTTTGACAATTAATTGACATTTACGGTAAAGTGAAACATAATGGTTAGCTGTAAATCGTGTAATATAACAAAGTCAAAAGCTACAGAAAAAACGAAAATTACATTTCGTTGGTGGTAACCCTGGTGGTAACGCTAACCATGTTATATTTCTTAAAATGGTCGTCTTTTACGATTACTTAATTTCATTCATTTTGCAGGTTGTGATACAGATCCATTGCCGTAGCGATAGTATATAAAACAACATTTTGAAATACATTTATTTTTCAGATTTCCTTTAGACAGTGAATGGCGAGATACATGGATTTCGTTTATAGGAAGTTATGAATCTCTATGTAGTCAAATGTATGCAATTTCAGTACAACTCGCCAAAAAATTAAATATATTAAATGTATGTACGCCACTGCGCGTATGAACGTCCGCCATATTGAGAAGCCTAATAGGATCCTAGCTGATAATACATAAGCTCCTTCCTTATTCTTTTATTTCAATGGTGTTGTTACACAACCATCTATATTTACAAGCCGTGCTGACAATTATGGCAACACTGCAGGTAGGGCCGATTTCCGAATTCAACTTGACAGATTTCAGGTGTATTTTGGGTGTAATAATCCTATTTACCTGTTTTAACACAGTGAAATTGCGACGATTTGAGTTACTCCGTATTGAATCAACAGAAATTATTATTCAGGTAAGTTGCTAAACGAAATATATCGATTTGTTGTCATAACCTCTAAAGCAGGTTACTCATTACTATACCTATAGACACTTTACAAGCACTTGTATTTATTCAAGTACATGTACAAGCTCAAATATGACCTACACACTACTTGGTCGCCCGGTTTCACCGAAAAAAAACCCCAAGTGGTAGGTATTCTAGCACGGAGCTGTCAAGTCGATTTTCTGAAAGAACCTTCTGACTGATTCCCAGGAGTTCACGGTACGGGAATTTGAAGTCTACGGGGCTCCCCTCTTCAAAAGCTTCGTACCTACACCCACGGGAGTAGCGACCAGTTTATAGTCGGCCATTCCGAATCGTACCTGGAAGTCGTTGATAAAACCCCGCTGATGCACAGCGACTTTACTGCCCTTTTGCTGAAATTAAGTGCCCAAGCGTGTGCTTCACCTCGACCTCTTTCGACAGAACTTCACCAATTTCGGAGAACTCGATGGAAATCACATTATGATGCAGTTACTAATTTACAGCGTTCCGAATTTTAAAGTCACATAAAAATGTTATTATTCATTTTTGTAAATAAATAAAATATATGTACAATTATAAGCTGCCTAAGTATCTTTCTTCGGTACTAAAACCACCAAGGCGAAACACAGAAGAGAGGAAAAATGCAATTTTTCAATAGCAACTTTCATCGGCCCTCCGATTGACTTTCGGACAACGATGCCAAATTTCTCAGCATGGCTTGTAATTAGAGACGGCTGTGGTTGTTATATCTTAACTTCATATTTTTTCATCCAAGTAGGTATCTTAAACAGAATTTATAGTTCCGTAGGTACCCGCAACGCGGTACCGTTTGGAATTAAACCCTACTTTTTGCGTGTGAACATTTATAATTCGCTTTAACGTTGCGTTAGAACCTACCAGTAAAAAATTACTCCTAGGTTAGAACGGTTACGGCACGTAGGAAATATCCAAATCTTATTTCTTACGGTATATCGTGCTAACGCGTTTGTCTTCAGTAGTACCATTGAATAAATAGTGTTTTTATTCAATGGTAGTACCTACTCGGATAGCTGAGTTTAGCTTGTCCTTCGTTTCATTTATTTACAATAATTATTGACATTTTGTTCAATATTTATATTGCAAGTTGCACGCGTTTTCAATTATCATAATTGAACAGTTATTAATTAATATGATTCAACCCTATTCATGTTTATACGACAAATTAAAAGACGATTACAAAGATCCCTCCAAAAAAGGTAACGCTTGGCGTACAATTGCGAATTCATTGGGAACCTCAGGTCCTCAACTTTCATTTTTACAAAATAAGTTTTATAGAACCCATGAATTTGCCTGTTGCGATTTATACAATAGGTTTTGTTTTGAACCTCCTGCATCCCTCTTTTTTTAGGGCATAATACCAAAGAATTGTTGAAGCGAAAAGAAGTAGGTCGTCCATTTCAAACAAAATTAAAAGATAGATAATTTGAATTTTGAAATGCACGTTACTCTCTGACAGATGACATACAATGGCAGAATTCGTTACGCGCTAATGCGCAAGCTCATCCCTTGCCACTACGGTAACTATAAATCGTATTATTTTCGCTAACGTAACATTTTATGGTTTCGTTTTTAAGTTCTACGGAACTATAAATCCGCCTTTAAAAGCACGCACTCTAGGAATAGAAAGAAAACGTAAAAAGGCAGTAAGGTAAGTATAATTTGTTCGTTCATAAGTTATAATAAAGAAACCTTGTTACGTACTTGTGTTCTACCATCCAAAAATTATAAAATGTGTCTTACCTAATCGATTGATTTGTTTCGACTGTAATGACGGTGAGATATTGAACAATATCATTTTCGCTGTGTTATCATTTTGAAAATGATCATTCACCTAAAACTAATCAAGTGTAAGTTCAATATGTTTCATAACGTTTCTCAATCAAAAAGACAAAATTATTTATGATTATTTTCGTAAGGTAGTATTGTTTTGAAATAAACACAAACAATAAAAAAAAAAGTTATTTACATAAAAGTCAAGAAAATGTCAAATTGCTGGCGAGGAAATATTGAAGTACGAGTACTTTAATTTCCGAGTTAAATAATGTCATTTTACTGACGAGTTTTGTATTAAATTTTACCCGAAATCCTGTAATGTAATATAACATTGCAATTTTTAGTTATATAGAACTTTTGATTAATGACAATCTGTCAGTGATGGCAGTTATAGTCATTATAGACATTTCGCAATGTCACAGATGCGGCCGGTAAAGTGACAGGTGCGGCCAGTAAAGTGACTAGCGCCACGAAACTGTCGTCTGTTCTGCCTCTGTCACATGGACACCAAAATTTTCTGACAGAAAGTAGGCATGAAAATAAAGGTTTCAGGACGATTTTGGGTAAACTCTTTTAATGTGTTTTGTATTTCTGAGAAATTTTTGTATAGTGAAATCGCCTCACAATTTTATAAAAAAGAGTCATTGAGATTATCTACAAGTATACCTCACTACCTGTTGTTCTTACGTAGTACATTTTCAATAGCCCTCGAATACTGGAAGTCTCGCTCAATATTTGAAATTCAAATATGATTTGGAAGGCAAGACAATTATAATTCCAATGAATTTTAATAAAAAGGGTGCAAGTATAGAAAATGAAATCAGTCGGCAGTTTTTAAGTATTCTAATGAAATCAACAGACGGTCTTTTGCATTGGTTTTATAATTTGCCCGAATAGAAATTTACTTAAGCAATTCAATAATACCATTTATCATCTGTACTTTACCAATTATCCATTTTTTTCTTGTAAAAACATGAATTGGTTTCTATTGTTATAAAATTGTTTTGCTTTAACAAAATTGGTGGATACGTAACTCGCACATTTCAAGATTGCGCGGGACAATTTTAAGACCAATAAAATGTTAAGGTCAATGAAATAGCTCCATGAATATCGATTTTGAGTTGACCCAATTACAAATTGCACGTGAGCGCAAAAAATGAGTCAAATTTTCTTATTGGTATTTACTTCAAGTAAGCGAGATGAGATCAGCTAACGACCTAAAGTAAAATCTAATCAAATGTTGATGCCTGTATTTATGTTTGCCCAGACACGATTAAAAATGAAATGCAAATCTTGGGAGTTGGGGCATCTGTAGCCCCTGTGAGAATTTCGATACAGGAAGTACTAGATTTTTAAACGGTTAATTAATAGTAAGTAAGATTGCGTTTGACAACGTGCGCGAAATTGTCAACAATGTGTCGCGCACGTGGCAAAGTTGAACCTGAACAGCAAATTTAATTAACAATCGGTTCAGTTGTAGAAATATTGTATATAACCCTAGCGCGAACTTATTTCGCGCATTTGACTGATATATTGACTCTGCTTTGACTCGTCAAAATACCTTCAGTCTCAATGCGCGAAATTGAACTACGCGCTCTTGTTATATGAATAACTATTTGCTCCGTGTCTCATTTTTAATAAGAATGGCTGATGTCACTAGAATGCACAACTACTTGTTTCTCTTTATCTACTATTGCCGTTTTAAAGTTATCACTTTATCTACCTGTTAAAGAGCCTACTCAGTACTTCATTCAAACCTATTAAAATGTCGATTTAATATCTGCTATAAAATAATAGTATATTTCATTAGGAGTACGGAAAGCAGGCTTTTTCCGTGCGCGCGTGGCAAATTCCCGCCGAACACGGGAAGCCATGCAAGCACGGAAAAAGCATTTCTGGACGTGTAATGAACGATATTTTTTATTATACTTCTTTTAAATCGATAACATAAAAAACAACAAACTCGCTAACATTTTTATTTTGTAACAGTTATAGAAAATGCGTTTTCATGGTTACTCTCAAATCATTTCAAAGGCGATTTGTTTAATTAGTTTATTTCAGATAAGGTTGACGAAACGTCAAAAAATGTCACAAATTCTCAAAGAAGTTTATCTAAATATTCAAACATCTACGAATTAAAACACAAAATACTTACATATGAAACATTACAACGCATACAGAGTTTCTGAAAATTAGTTTCCTTCCCTGTAAATTTGTATTTTAAAGCAATATTTTGGGTATTTATATTCAGCGCACGGAAAGAATCAAAGGGACCGGGAAAAGTTTTTCCGTGCGCTAGCCTGGAAAAGGCCAGATACCATTATTTCTAATACAGGTGTAAATAAGGTGATTTCAATGAAGTATAATAAAAAACTATTTTCACATCCTACACGAAGTAATGCACTTAGGGGTTATAAAAACTAACCTTCTGCGTCAGTTTTAAGGCATTTTATACATCGCACGCCTTCTTCGTCGTCTTCCTATGAATGTCTAATAGCCTGTGCAAATGTGTATTCGTTTAAAAGGAGTCAACTCCATTAAGTCTCGAGAGTTTACTTTGTTTTCGATTTTAACGTGATATATTTTAATATTGCATGAAACGATGCTTTACTGCCTTCATTGCATTTCCTGCCACGATCGAATCATACGTATATGACATCACGGATAGATGTATTCAACGTAGAATTAGAATGCGAAACATCTAAGCGTATAATCAAAGGTGGCTAACATTCTAATATTTTTAATCATTGACTAACTTTAATCATCGTTTGTGACCCCGGGTATAGGTACCTACATACGTTGTTCTGTCCTAATGGTCGAAAGGCTTCTGCAACACGTTAAATTAAAAAAAAATTGATTCTGAAGGAAAATAGGTAGGTACACATTTCTCTAATAGCTTAAGATGAAAGTAAGGGGCCGCCATTTTCATGTTCCTCTTCAAAACAATCGATTAAATAAGTCACTAATCCTTTAGCTTTGCTGACCAAATGTTTAGTCATTTTGACGCTGAGTAACGAACAATTCAATTTTGTTCTGAAAAGAACAGTTTTTTAATTGACAGCGAAGATATAAAATAAAAACGAAACTAGAAGACTACGACCGAAGAAAGAGAAAATGTTTGGCAGCATAGCACATGCAGATCTCTCTATATTCGTATAACATTTTATTCTGTCGACTAGGTACAAGCAACAGAATTTATACTGAACCAAGTGGAGTTGAAGTAGTCACACCTGAACAAATAAATTGGTAATCGAGTTATTTCTCGTATTAGATCTGCCAGGTCCCTATCGACGAAGAGGCGCGAGCATTATAATTTCAGTTATAAAAGGATCCGTTGCTACGCCCTCTTGTTAGGTTCTTGAAAAAACTTTATCTTTTCAGTTTTTATTAATTTACAACATTTTTTTTTAGTTTTGACAACGCAGTCAAATTTCTTATCGTCATCTGACAGGCCGGATGTTAAGAATTTTCATTGTACTTTTCGCTAGCGTGGTTTCATGAAATTACTACCTTTATCTCATCTTTTTTCTTGTCGCTTTTTAATTGGGGTTAATACCTGTTATAAAGCAAGTAAATGAAATAAATAAAAAACACAGAACTTTTGCCGCCAGCAAACGGAAAGTATGAAGCTTTTCATTGCGGATAATTATTCGCAAAATGAGAATTTTTTTTTTATTTGTAGTGGGGAAATGCACCTTATGCACACTCCATAATGAGGAAGATCGGAGTAGTGTGGGACTCTCCCGTTACCCAGGCATACCCACTAAAACCCCACCTAAGGCTTCGGCTTCAAAGGCCATTTGCCTGTTTTCTGACTAAGGGTTTATATATCACAGTTTATAAATATCACATGCACAGTACATTAACTGATATATAGGACATATCACAGACATTTTCCACTCAAACATTCTTTACAATATACAATGTATCACATTGATAGTATGCATGAATCGCAGTACATTGAGACACTTGCCTATGTTGTTGAAATTTTCTTGCCATATAGCACTGATTTGGTGGAGGTTGCGCGCATTTCGGTGCTCCGGACAATCACAGAGCATATGATCCAGTGTTAGGTCTACTCCACAATATAAGCACTGAGGTCGACCTTCACCGGCCAATAGGTATAGCTATGTGTTAAGGCAGTATGTCCAATCCGAAGCCTATATGATTTTGTCGAGGCAAAACGACTCGCACCTACAAGAAAGAGTGATCCCAAATTGGGTTTGACTCTCTTTAAGAAAACATTCGACACCGACCACTGTTCATTCCAACGCTCATATATTTGAGCTTTTACAAGTGCACTTCTCGCTTTAACGGACATATTTTCAAAATTAGTGTCTTCTAGATGTAAATATCTAAGTTCCTCTGTAGCTCTTATGTCCATTGCTCTACATCTATTCAAACGCGTACTTGTAGTGTCTTCTGTAAGTAGGTGGTTATTCGGGTGATTGTCATTTAGCAATACCTTTAGATAGTAGTTTACTAATATCTGTTTTTGGCGAAGAGCTAGAGGAAGGATATTTGCTTCTACATGAAGTGAGGCGATTGGACTTGTAGGGTATGCCCCAAGGGAGTACCTTATATTCTGAATTTTTCCAAGTTTCCCAATTAAAGATTTATTGTTACATGTAAAATAGACAGAACACCCATAATCAAGTTTAGATAAGATCAGTGTCTTGTAGATGTCAAGTAGTGTTTTGGCGTGTGCTCCCCATTTTTGATGGGCTAAAACTCTGATTACATTCAGGGATTTTCTGCTTGCAGTTACAATGTTCTGTATATGCTTAGACCATCTTAATTCTCTGTCAAATGTTAATCCCAGAAACTTGACCTCTTGGGTCACACTTATTACACGGCCATTCATGAATAAGACTGGGTCATAGTGTGGTTTGCGAAGTCGACAAAAGTGTAAGGCCTTTGTCTTCTCTTCTGACAGTACAAACCCAACATTGTTGGCGTTTTCCCAGATTTTGTTTATTGCGCCTTGTAGTTTGCGGGTTATGACACCGACTGTTTTTCCTGAATAGCAAATCATCAGGTCATCGACGTATAGACATTTATCTATTTCCTCATCAATGTCTAGAGCTATTTCATTTATGGCAATGCCAAACAGAGAACAGCTTAATGTTGACCCTTGTGGCACTCCATTTTGCAAAACGTGCTCTTTTGAATAGGAGTCACCGACTCTTACGACAAATGTTCTGTCTTCTAAGAATGACTGTACAAATTTTGGTAGACGCCCACGTAGGTTACACTTGAACATGTTTTTCAATATCCCGTGTCTCCATGTCATATCAAATGCACCTTTGATGTCAAAAAAGACTCCAATTAGGTGTTCCCTATTGTCAAACGTCCTGAGAATTTGGTCACTTAACCTGACGACATGGTCAGTCGTTGATCGCCCCTTTCGAAATCCAGCTTGATATGAGACGTATACGTTGTTGCTTTCCATGAACGTTTGCAACCTCTTATTCACCATTTTTTCCAATAATTTACCCAGACACGAGGTCAAACTTATTGGACGGTAGTGTTGTGCTAACAACGGGTCTTTACCTGGCTTAGGTATAGAGACGACAATGGCTCGTTTCCATTCTGGAGGGTAAGTAGATTTACTCCAACACGCATTGAAGAATTTTAAAATGATTTCTTTCATTTCAGCGCTACAATGGCGTAGCATCTGATTATGGATACCATCTTGGCCCGGTGAGCAGGATCTGGTACTGAAGATTAATTGTATTATAGAAATGCTCTCGTTGAGAATGTTTTATGATCCTTTGCATATAAAATTTGAATAGAGTTTAAAGTTAACCATAAATTAAAATATATGTTATCGATTGTTTCGACAATGGTTGGCCATGCATATTAAACTATGAATAATCGTAAACTCTTTAGATATCACATAAACAACGTCCAAACGAAACGCTGAGTACTGAACGGAACCATTCGCTTTTTAAACCACTTCAATGTTAACACTTTTGGATTTTTTCACGTCCTCGTAAGGCACTTTCGACGCACGTTTATGAAGCATTTCAGAAAGAAATGTTTGTCTGTCTCTCTCAATGCTTTCAGAAAGAAGTTAGCTGTTTAGTTAGTAACTTAATAAATGAATTCTTGAGAGTCCAATTAAAGGGAAAAGATTGATTAATCTCATAGTCTTTGGCAGAGGCGTGTTTTTCAGAACTGACGTCAATGTTAAATTAATTTAATTCAGAAAGTTTGAATTGATTTGTCATTCACATTTACACACTAAGGTCGACTTCAGCTTCTGGAAACACCTAGAGGTAAGATTCAATCGAATAGGCGATTTGAGCAATTGTAACTAATTTTTCACATCCGCGCTACAAAAGTTTTAAAGCTCAATTAAAGTTTACGTCGTATTCTCACTTCCTTGTGTAGTGTAGTTGCCAGATCATCCGGAATTCTGAACTCCATTTTTCAGAGTAAAACTTTGAACATTCGTTTCTTCGAACAATTGAATACAGCTAACAATTCTGGTATATCGAACAATAGATCACTTTTATTTTCTACGCTTGGAATGAGCGATTTTACTACCCTTCTCCGTTTATACGTTAAAATTTAACGAGCGGTCAAGCGTGCCTGTGACCTTTAAACACAGTTCTCGAATTTACACGAGTATGTAGTCTACCGACATTATTGATTTTTAATTAGAAGTGATATTCTACAATGGTTTATCTACAGTGATATTCATGTAGAAGTAGAGGGATTTCCTATGTCTACTTTTACATGATAAATAGCCTCCTGAAAGACGCCTAATTATATGCAACCAAAGTAACTACCTACAACAAATGAGGATCTGCCTGTCATATTAATTAATTGAATATTATCGCTTTGACTTCCCTATCTTAATTTCGGTTCGTGTGCGATGTATTCACTATTCAACTATAAAGAAAAAGTTGATATTTCCAATTGGTATAGTGCCGAAAACAGTTAAAGGAGCAACTTGTGTTTGTAAAACCACGAAGCACACGCGTTTCATTATGACGTTCATAAACGAACTTGTATCATTAATAGCTATTTATGTTACAAGTACATAATCTATGACTTTATTGGACGAGTCGAATTTATTGGCAGAGCGCGCTTGCGCGCGAGGCCAATAAAAAAGACGAGATAATAAAGTCTGATTATGTACGAGTAACATACTTAGCTTTATGTTCGACTCGGAAAATGTAGTTCATGTATGTATTGAAAATTTGCTGAAATTTGGTATAGATTTCACTATTTGATAACCAGAAATAACATAGTGTGCCTTTTGTGTTGTCATAGATACGTGTTGTTTGCAAAAAAATCTGTTGATGTGTAGTGTCAATTTTGTTGGGTATTAACTAATTCTCTGTACCTAATTATGAATCCCAAGATGAGTCCAGAAGAAATTGATGGGTCAAACAGTATACAACAATTAGCCTGCAATGCCAGAGAGATGCTTTTACCAAGCAAATCAAAAACTGTATACGAGGCGGCATACAGGGAATACCCCCTACTGGGGGAAGAAATCAATTGCACCACGGAAGACTGTATATTGGCGTCCTTTAATAGGTCTCCTATAAAAGTTCTCCTTTATGGAGTAAGTCCTCGATGTTACGATCGACAATTAATTTAGATGAGGGAGTGGATATATAAGCAAATTTTCCTGCCTAATTCCTTACCTCAAAAGAAAAGGAGATTCTGACAGAGATCTGACAATTCTAAAATTAGTGTTGCCAGCAAAATTTTGGGAACGGAAACCGTTATGGCAAATTCTTTGTTCATAAATTTAAAAGCCGTAGAGACCACCGAAATATTGCATCAAAAAGGTGCATCGGTAATTAACATTACCAACAATAACAACTGTGTTATTAACATTAATTTAGTATAATAATTATTGAAATGTATAACATAGATATGTGTTCTTAAAATTATAGCATTCTGTTCCGTGTACTTCTTTAAAACAGATCGTAATTTTAAAACGCATTTTCCAAAGAAATTGACAGTGACAGGAGTCCAAATTACTTTTTCATTATGGACTAGTCCAATAAAGTAGCAGATTATGGACGCTAAACAGTGTCATAACTCAGCGTATTATGATCGAGTCGAACATAAAAACTATAATGATAGTGATCTTCGAGGTGATCTTTAATGGTATTATTATTATGGTCGGTGTTTCTTGTGAGAGCTCAGGTCTAGCCTGGTTAACTAATCGCACGGATTAAAATCAAGTAACGATTAGTGTCTGTGTCTGTGTCTGGTGAAGTTATGTAGGGTCCTAAAAAAAAAAAATCACACACGTACATTTAAATCTAGGGATAGTATGTAATTCATACTTACCAACATACCTATTGATGGGTACAATAGCCAACGCTATCAGGAAAGAGGAAAACAAAACAAAAAAAATCATTATAATAATTCCTGTAATTTTATTTAATGGAGTTTATTGTGTAAGTGTTTCTTTGGCTTTGCGTTTGGGTTGAATATGAGTGGGTTGTGAATTGTGATAACGTGGTGTGTTTGTGGGAAGAAGGAGTTTTGTGTTTTTTAACTGTGCTAGGACGTGTAACTTTATTGGGTGGACCTGTCTTTGTAGTGCAAGTTGCGTTACTTGTATTTATGGTGATTCTTTGTTCTTGAGGTTGTATTTGTGTTGTTGCTTGGATTATTGGTGGAGACATTACGGTATTTTGTGAGCCTCTAGTGCTGTTAAGGTTGCTGCGTTTGGGTTGAGTACGAGTGGGTTGTGATAACGTGGTGTGTTTCTGAGAAGAAAGAGTATTGTGTTTTTTAGCTGTGCTAGGCCGTGTAACTTTATTGGGTGAGGGCGTCTTTGTAGTGCGTGTTGCGTTACTTGTATTTATTGCGTTTGTTTGTTCAGGAAGTTGTGTTTGTGTGGTTGGTTGAGTTAAGGGTGGAGATATTACAGTATGTTGTGTGTCATGTTGTGAGTCTAAAGTGCTGTTTAGGTTTTTGTATTTGGGTTGAATACTAATGGGTGGTGATAATGTGGTTTGCTTCAGAGGTGAATCTCTGATTGTAGTATATGTTGTATCATTTGTGGTACTTGTTTGTTCGGTAAGTTGTATTTGTGTGTTTGTTTGGGTTAGAGGTGGAGATATTACAGTATGTTGTGTACCGTGTGGTGAGCGAGTACTGTTGTTTACATGTATACGTTGTGTATTATTTGTGTATGTAGTATCTTGTGTTATGTTTAGAAATTTATGAACAATATGGCATGTGTTGATAATGACTGCTTTTTGTAAATGTGTGTATGTGTTTTTGTCTAAACCTAATAGTTGTAAATTGTGGTGTATTGTCTTTGGTATAACTCCGGTAGCACTAAGAATAATGGGAACTATAACAGTAGATTTCATTCTCCACTGCGTCTTAAGCTCGATAGCTATATCGGTGTATTTGCGGTGTTTTTCTGCATGTGTTTTAGTTAAGTTGTTAGTGTTGGGTATGGCAATGTCTATAATACAAATGGATTTTTGTGTTTTATCTATAAGTGTAATATCTGGTCTATTATTGTGGATAGTTTTGTCTGTGAGTAGTGTCCTGTCCCAATATAATTTGTGTGTGTTGTTTTCAAGTATGATCTGTGGCGTGTACTAGCTCATAATCTAAAAGTTGTCTTTTACCAGCTGTGATGTGTTGTGTTTTACATTTATCGATTCCAAAGTCCATTTGTATGTCACGTGAGAATGTTTCGGTGATGTGCAGAAGGTGATTAAGTTTTATGCTTGTGGAAGAGTATAATTTAAGATCGTCCATGTAAAACAGGTGTGTAATGTTGTGATGTATTTCGTGGTTGTGTTTAATATTGTACCCAAAGTTAGTAGTGTTTAACAAGTATGAAAGTGGATTAAGAGCAAGACAAAACCAGAGCGGACTTAAAGAATCGCCTTGAAAAATTCCTCTTTTAATTTGTATTGGGTCGGTAATAAGTTTTGTGTCGTTTAGTGTAAGTGTTAACGTAGTGTTCCAACATGACATTATGTAATTGAGGAATTGTGTAATATTGTTGCTGACTTTGTATATTGAGAGTACTTGTTGTAACCAAGAGTGTGGTACTGAATCAAATGCTTTTTTATAATCAATGTATGCAGTGTGTATGTTTCGTTTGTTATGTCTGGATTGTTCAAGTATAACAGAGTCTATAATGAGTTGCTCTTTACAGCCTCTGGAATACTTGGTACACCCTTTTTGTTCTTCGTATAAAATGTTGTTATCAGTACAGTGTTGGTATATTTTGTTTGTAATGCATGATGTAAGGATTTTGTATATTGTAGGAAGGCATGTAATTGGTCTATATTTAGATGGGTCTTGTGTATTGTTGTCTTTTGGGAGCATGTAAGTGATACCTTGTGTAAAGAATGCAGGAGTGCGATCTGGTGAATTAAGAAGTTCAGTAAATTGTTGTGCAAGGTAAGAGTGAGTGTAGGTAAAATATTTCCACCAAAAGTTGTGAATGTTATCAATGCCTGGACTTTTCCAGTTATGTAAGTGATTAATAGTTTGAATGATGTCTGTTGTAATGATGTTTGTGTTATTCATAGGGGTAATGTATTCAGTACGTGTGGTTTCTGTGGTAATCCACGGGGCTTGTGGATTGTGTTTAATGTCTTTGGTCCATAAGTCAGACCAGTATTGCTGGAGTGAGTGTAGAGATGGTGGAATGAGTTTTTCATTAGTGCTGTTTTGTGTTAGTGATCTGTAAAATAGTTTTTCGTTATGTTTAAATTGTGTGTTATGGCGCTTTCTATCTGCAGTTTCCCTATAGCGTTTTAGACGGTTTGTGTATATTGATAGTTTTTGTGTCAGTGTATCTCTATGTTCGTTATAGTTTGTATTTTGTTCTCGTGTGGTGTGATTGTTTAGTTTTGTAGTTATGTGTTGTACTTGTCGTGTTAGTTTTGAAGAACGAGTTCCTTGTATGTATTGTGTAATCCGACCTAAGTCACGTCTGATGTCATCGATGCGAGTTATCAGGCGTTTTTCCCAGGCCGGGGGTGAGCGTTTTTTTGTTGTGTGCTGTTGTTTGTTTATTGCGATTCTTGCACCGTTACATCTAGAAACTGCAACCGCACCGCAATACACAACAAAGTGTAGTTGATGTACGCTTGTGTTATCGCTAATGTAATTTGGTAAAATGTGGTCATTTAATATTTGTGAAAGTGTGCGTAATTTTGTAGTGTGACTTTGTTTAGGTATTCGTGGTCTTTTTGTTGGGTCAGTGTTTGAGAATTCTAGCAATGCATTGTCGAATTCTTTTTGAAGGGATGTGAGTGTTTGGTTCGTGTGATTATTTGTATCTATCGATGGCTGCAGTGTCGCAAATGTCTGTATTTCAGAGTTGTTTAGAACGGATGTATTATCTTGTACGGCGAGTGTGTTGTTTGTGTTGAGTAGTGCTTCAATTTCGTGCCTGATTTGTTCCTGTGTGTCTAATGTAAGGAGTGTATTTTTAATAATAACTCTACGTTGGTCTGCAATGCGTTGTTCTGTTAAGTGTGCTAAATGTGGGTATTGTGTAATGAACGCGTGATATAGTTTACCTCTGTATGCTGTCCTGTCCGTTTCCATCTTCGTGATCTCCAGATACGTACCGAAAATGAAGCGATTCATCCCTTCGTCCCATTTCATACGTCTTTTGGAGGTTTCCTTTGCGCTGGTCCCATCCACAAGCGGTTGAGAAGCAGGCACAAAGGTTTATTATTATTATTATTATTATTATTATCGGTGTTTCTTGTGAGAACTCAGGTCTAGCCTGGTTAACTAATCGCACGGATTAAAATCAAGTAACGATTAGTGTCTGTGTCTGTGTCTGGTGAAGTTATGTAGGGTCAAAAAAAAATCACACACGTACATACATTGGAAATCTAGGGATAGTATGTAATTCGTACTTACCAACATACCTATTGATGGGCACAATAGCCAACGCTATCAGGAAAGAGGAAAACAAAACAAAACAAAAAAAATCATTATAATTCCTGTAATTTTATTAAATGGAGTTTATTGTGTAAGTGTTTCTTTGGCTTTGCGTTTGGGTTGAATACGAGTGGGTTGTGATAACGTGGTGTGCTTCTGTGAAGAAGGAGTTTGAGTTTTGTGTTTTTTAATTGTATTTATGGTGTTTCTTTGTTCCTGAGGTCGTATTTGTGAGGTTGCTTGGGTTTTTGGTGGAGATATTGCAGTACTTTGTGAGCCTGTGTTAAGGTTTTTGCGTTTCGGTTGTATACGAGTGGGTTGTATACGAGTGGGTTGTGACAATGTGGTGTGTTTCTGTGAAGAAGGAGTTATGTGTTTTTTAAGTATGCTAGGGCGTGTAACTTTATTGGGTGGACCTGTCTTTGTAGTGCATGTTGCGTTACTTGTATTTATGGTGTTTCTTTGTTCTTGAGGTTGTATTTGTGTGGTTGCTTGGGTTTTTGGTGGAGATATTACAGTATGTTGTGAGCATGTAGTTCTGTTAAGTTTTTTTTTGCGTTTCGGTTGAATACGAGTGGGTTGTGATAATGTGGTGTGCTTCTGTGAAGAAGGAGTTTTGTGTTTTTTAACTGTGCTAGGACGTGTAACTTTATTGGGTGGACCTGTCTTTGTAGTGCAAGTTGCGTTACTTGTATTTATGGTGTTTCTTTGTTCTAGAGGTTGTATTTGTGTTGTTTCTTGGATTATTGGTGGAGACATTACGGTATTTTGTGAGCCTCTAGTGGTGTTAAGGTTGCTGCGTTCGGGTTGTGATAACGTGGTGTGTTTCTGAGAAGAAAGAGTATTGTGTTTTTTAGCTGTGCTAGGCCGTGTAACTTTATTGGGTGAGGGCGTCTTTGTGGTGCATGTTGCGTTACTTGTATTTATTGCGTTTGTTTGTTCAGGAAGTT
>NW_022170403.1:48628688-48718009 GCF_008802855.1 Photinus pyralis | reverse complement strand
TGTGCAAGGTAAGAGTGAGTGTAGGTAAAATATTTCCACCAAAAGTTGTGAATGTTATCAATGCCTGGACTTTTCCAGTTATGTAAGTGATTAATAGTTTGAATGATGTCTGTTGTAGTGATGTTTGTGTTATTCATAGGGGTAATGTATTCAGTGCGTGTGGTTTCTGTGGTAATCCACGGGGCTGTGGATTGTGTTTAATGTCTTTGGTCCATAAGTCAGACCAGTATTGCTGGAGTGAGTGTAGAGATGGTGGAATGAGTTTTTCATTAGTGCTGTTTTGTGTTAGTGATCTGTAAAATAGTTTTTCGTTATGTTTAAATTGTGTGTTATGGCGCTTTCTATCTGCAGTTTCCCTATAGCGTTTTAGACGGTTTGTGTATATTGATAGTTTTTGTGTCAGTGTATCTCTATGTTCGTTATAGTTTGTAATTTGTTCTCGTGTGGTGTGATTGTTTAGTTTTGTAGTTATGTGTTGTACTTGTCGTGTTAGTTTTGAAGAACGAGTTCCTTGTATGTATTGTGTAATCCGACCTAAGTCACGTGTGATGTCATCGATGCGAGTTATCAGGCGTTTTTCCCAGGCCGGGGGTGAGCGTTTTTTTGTTGTGTGCTGTTGTTTGTTTATTGCGATTCTTGCACCGTTACATCTAGAAACTGCAACCGCACCGCAATACACAACAAAGTGTAGTTGATGTACGCTTGTGTTATCGCTAATGTAATTTGGTAAAATGTGGTCATTTAATATTTGTGAAAGTGTGCGTAATTTTGTAGTGTGACTTTATTTAGATATTCGTGGTCTTTTTGTTGGGTCAGTGTTTGAGAATTCTAGCAATGCATTGTCGAATTCTTTTTGAAGGGATGTGAGTGTTTGGTTCGTGTGATTATTTGTATCTATCGATGGCTGCAGTGTCGCAAATGTCTGTATTTCAGAGTTGTTTAGAACGGATGTATTATGTTGTACGGTGAGTGTGTTGTTTGTGTTGAGTAGTGCTTCAATTTCGTGCCTGATTTGTTCCTGTGTGTCTAATGTAAGGAGTGTATTTTTAATAATAACTCTACGTTGGTCTGCAATGCGTTGTTCTGTTAAGTGTGCTAAATGTGGGTATTGTGTAATGAACGCGTGATAAAGTTTACCTCTGTATGCTGTCCTGTCCGTTTCCATCTTCGTGATCTCCAGATACGTACCGAAAATGAAGCGATTCATCCCTTCGTCCCATTTCATACGTCTTTTGGAGGTTTCCTTTGCGCTGGTCCCATCCACAAGCGGTTGAGAAGCAGGCACAAAGGTTTATTATTATTATTGTCGGTGTTTCTTGTGAGAACTCAGGTCTAGCCTGGTTAACTAATCGCACGGATTAAAATCAAGTAACGATTAGTGTCTGTGTCTGTGTCTGGTGAAGTTATGTAGGGTCCTAAAGAAAAATAAAAAATAAAAAATAAAATAAATATTCACACACTCACATTGGAAATCTAGGGATAGTATGTAATTCATACTTACCAACATAGCTATTAATGGCCACAATAGTCAACGCTACCAGGAAAGAAGAAAACAAAACAAAAATATCATTATAATAATTCCTGTAATTTTATTAAATAGAGTTTATTGTGTAAGTGTTTCTTTGGCTTTGCGTTGGGGTTGAATACGAGTGGGTTGTGATAACGTGGTGTGTTTATGTGAAGAAGGAGTTTTGTGTTTTTTAATTGTATTTATGGTGTTTCTTTGTTCCTGAGGTCGTATTTGTGAGGTTGTTTGGGTTTTTGGTGGAGATATTGCAATATTTTGTGAGCCTGTGGTGCTGTTAAGGTTTTTGCGCTTCGGTTGTATACGAGTGGGTTGTGACAATGTGGTGTGTTTCTGTGAAGAAGGAGTTATGTGTTTTTTAAGTATGCTAGGGCGTGTAACTTTATTGGGTGGACCTGTCTTTGTAGTGCATGTTGCGTTACTTGTATTTATGGTGTTTCTTTGTTCTTGAGGTTGTATTTGTGTGGTTGCTTGGGTTTTTGGTGGAGATATTACAGTATGTTGTGAGCATGTAGTTCTGTTAAGTTTTTCGCGTTTCGGTTGAATACGAGTGGGTTGTGATAATGTGGTGTGCTTCTGTGAAGAAGGAGTTTTGTGTTTTTTAACTGTGCTAGGACGTGTAACTTTATTGGGTGGACCTGTCTTTGTAGTGCGAGTTGCGTTACTTGTATTTATGGTGTTTCTTTGTTCTAGCTAGAGGTTGTGTTTGTGTTGTTGCTCGCATTATTGGTGGAGACATTACGGTATTTTGTGAGCCTCTAGTGCTGTTAAGGTTGCTGCGTTTGCGTTGAGTACTAGTGGGTTGTGATAACGAGGTGTGTTTCTGAGAGGAAAGAGTATTGTGTTTTTTAGCTGTGCTAGGCCGTGTAACTTTATTGGGTGAGGGCGTCTTTGTAGTGCATGTTGCGTTACTTGTATTTATTGCGTTTGTTTGTTCAGGAAGTTGTGTTTGTGTGATTGGTTGAGTTAAGGTTGGAGATATTACAGTATGTTGTGTGTCATGTTGTGAGTCTAAAGTGCTGTTTAGGCTTTTGCGTTTGGGTTGAATACTAATGGGTAGTGATAATGTGGTTTGCTTCAGAGGTGAATCTCTGAATGTAGTATATGTTGTATCATTTGTTGTACTTGTTTGTTCGGTAAGTTGTATTTGTGTGTTTGTTTGGGTTAGGGGTGGAGATATTACAATATGTTGTGTACCGTGTTGTGAGGGAGTGCTGTTGTTTACATGTATACGTTGTGGATCATTTCTGTATGTAGTATCTTGTGTTATGTTTAGAAATTTACGAACAATATGGCATGTGTTGATAATGACTGCTCTTTGTAAATGTTTGTATGTGTTTTTGTCCAAACCTAATAGTTGTAAATTGTGGTGTATTGTCTTTGGTATAACTCCGGTAGCACTAAGAATAATGGGAACTATAACAGTAGATTTCATTCTCCACTGCGTCTTAAGCTCGATAGCTATATCGGTGTATTTGCGGTGTTTTTCTGCATGTGTTTTAGTTAAGTTGTTAGTGTTGGGTATGGCAATGTCTATAATACAAATGGATTTTTGCGTTTTATCTATAAGTGTAATATCTGGTCTATTATTGTGGATAGTTTTGTCTGTGAGTAGTGTCCTGTCCCAATATAATTTGAGTGTGTTGTTTTCAAGTATGATCTGTGGCGTGTATTTATAGTATGGTGTCGTATCTGTTATGAGATTGTGTGCAAGTGCTAATTTTTGATGTATGATTTTAGCTACCTGATCGTGTCGATGTTTGTGCAAGTCGTGTGCATGCCGATATTATATGTTGGATTGTTTCTGATGTTTGTGAACAGAGTCGACAAGAATCGTTTGTCACTGTTTTGTCTTTGTGTATATGTTTTTTATAGTTGCGTGTATTATTATTATTATTATTATTATTATTATACTAAAAGACGGTAGTATAGTCAGTACAATAATATGGCGACAGACGTTAGAACCAAAAAACCAACACGGAAGTGCAACCAACAAGTGTGAAATTGATATTCGAGATAAGCACGTATCTTTCATATTGTCAAAATTTGAATGGCAGAACGCAGAAAGAGCGTAGGGATTGTATTGCTGAAAGATCACAGTCATAAAAGTCGCTTGCAAAATGATATTTTTCATATAATAAGTTCCTACTAAGTAGTTGCAATAATAACTGAATTACAACAAGATGGAATTGCTATCAAAATATTGAATTGTGCCTAAAATATAAGTAATTGAAACTTTAATTGCAAAATGGCGAAATTGGCAGGTCAGCGACTGATATACGTTAATGGGAGCGCGTCAGCAAATTCTTCTGCCAAAAAATCAATAAATAAAGCCAGAAAATTAAACGTTGTGAAATTTCAGAGGTAGGTATTTAAACGCTCGTTAGCTGACATTTCCGGCAAGCGGCGTGTTGCTAAATAACAATATACTGCGAACTTCGCGAATCGTACAAAATTACCAAAATGAACCTACTGTAATCTGTTATATTTCTTTGAAATTTCTTATAAATCACATTCTGCCGATAAGTAAGTGAAAAATTATTGCTCACGTACAGTTTTAGAGACGGAAAAACGTTGGAGCGAGGTAGTTGTTATAAATGAGAAGCTATCAGCAGCATATTTTAACCGTTTGTCGAAAGACCCAACCGGTTACTTATTACAAAATTATTGGATATCCATTTTTTCAGACTGCATATACCTACAACGTAAGCGCGTATGGACGAGATGACAAATTATGCAATTTGATTTCGAAGAAAATGATTGCTGATGACGTGTTGTCGCAGTTTGCTTTCCATTTAATGATTTGGTTAAAAATTATTTTTCTATATCAGATTTTTATAATTTCTTCTTATCCGGATGTTGATTCCGATTTCATTCAGAATGTGAGTAGTGATTTGATTGGAATTTACGGAATTTGATTGAAGTGAATAAGGGTTTTAAGTTAATGTTAGGATGTAATATGCCCTAATATCACAATATAATTTATGTGTGCGGCTTTCAAGTATTATCTGAGGAGTTTATTTGTAATATGGTGTGCTATCTGTTATTAAGCGGCAGGCAAAGCGATGCATGCTATATAAGAAAGTTAATGGTGTCCGTCTGTCCGTCCGTGAACACCATAACTGTCAAACGCTTGGACCTATTTGGTTCAAACTTTGCACAGTTGAGCTATATGCCACAAGTAACAAGCCTATCGAAAATGGGTCAAATCCAATGGCCCCTTCGGGTCACGCTTTTCTGTCTCTGGCAAACGCTTGAACCTATTCGGTTCAAACATTGCACAGTTAATATTGTTAAATATAGAATTTAAAATTTGTTTTATCGCTTTGCCTATTTTATTATCTCTAGGTGCAGCGCAGAGTGCAGTTTTAAAACTCACTTGCCGAATATTCGTTCAACGCTACACACGCCAACTGCATCAAGTTCAATTTCATTTTGTATTAATTATTGTGATACTTGTATACGTCAATTTCACACAAATCCTTTCTTTCCGATCCTTTAATTTGTGTAAAGATCATAGAGACAAAATATTTGGGGGTAAGTCATTTTTTTATTATTTTATCACTAAAACATTAATCAAAATTACAGTCCGCTTTTCGCTTTTGTAACAAATATACAGTGAGTTTTTTTTAAATGCGAACATAGGAGTTTGCATGCAATGTAATTTCCCTATGTTCGATTTAAAAAAAACACATCAATCTATGAGGTGTGCGCGGTTCACATTCCCAAATCGCGCAACTTGTGTGACTATGAACAGCAACTCTATAGTCTTTATGATGAAGAGCACTCGGTAAGATTTTTTCAAAGAAGCCATGTGAGGCCATAGCAACTTTAGGATACATTTTTCTTAAACTTACGATAACTTGACCTCACAGGCCACTCACTGACACCACAACTCATTGTGAACCAACCTTCAATTATTGGTAGGTCATGTGCACCTGGTATTCTACTAATTTGATCTATTCAATACATAAATGAAGAAAATAAGAAAATAAATACCGAAAACATTTACAATAAATGTTCGAAGTGTCCTCCTTGACATTCTAAGCAATAACATAACCGATTTCGTAATTAAATTGGACGGCGGTATTTTTAAAAATGTGACAGCTGTCAATTGTATCTACTACTCATTTGAACTACTCAATAGATTGATGTGTTTTTTTTAAAATCGAACATAGGGAAATTACATTGCATGCAAACTCCTATGTTCGCATTTAAAAAAAATTCACTGTATATATACCACATGTAACAAGTCAATTGAAAATGGGTCAAAACCAATGACCCCGTAGGGTCAGACCGAGGTGCTCTGTCGCTTTTTTAGATACTCTTTAGGGGTTTATCTAAGAAATGTTATGAGATTATGTCTAAGTGCCGAAATCACTCAAATCCAATATTGGCCTGCTTTTCAAATCAATCCTTTTTACTCCCCCTGTAAGGTAATAAAAATTCCAAGAAATTATTTCAAAGTAAAACAATGAAATTAAAAAAAATATTACATTTACTCTAAAACAAAAAAGGCTTAATCCCTAACCAGCCTCAAAATGTATACTGACTGACCAGATTCAAATATACGCAATTCAGTTTATTTCACTGATAATTCGAACAAAATGCAAGAGATAAAAATATAAATTGGTACCTATATCGTCTTTGGAATTCTTCAATGCAGAATACTGCCCCGACTCGGATGTTAGGTGCTAGTAGTCGCCGCCTTGCAGATCAGTTTGATGATAATATGCAGCCCATGTCGTACCCCTATTGGACCCTCTATTTGCGTTTTACACAGTCGATCCCACTTATCACCTCAATAACGTACGTCTTTTAACAATCTCGTGATAAAAATAAGTTGGCAATTTCTTTAGACAGTAGATGCACTTTCACTAGTTTGGAGTCGCAGGTTCGAGATACTAACGCCTTTAGTGTAGCTTTGTGCAGCTTGACTGTTTGCCAGAATAACTATTTTTGCTCCCTTCCTACCCATTTCTAGGTTTATGTGGTTTTGAAAGATGGTGGCTTTTTGTCTCAGTGATTTCGAGATTCGGCAGTTTGGACCGCTAACCCCTATCTCTGTTTTTCCGTCTGTTTGTTTTGAACCGTCTGTGTACCACTGCGTAGAGCTAATTCTAAAGGCGCGCTTGTTTCTTTCTCAATCATCCTTTTGTGTAAGGTTTATACTGTATTAGAGTCATTGAATCCCAAAAACACACAAAACCTTTGGGATTCAACGACTCTAATATACACAAACCCATTTTGAATTTCATCACACCATGGATATCTCCAATTCTTTCTTTATACTGTATGGTATCCATACATAGGTTTTGCTTTATCCGTCAGGAGCCTTATGTTGTCCGATGAAGATTCTGCCACCTCTTTTATACAATCCTTCTCAAGAATTGCTAAGTGTTCTACTATTTTACCCGGTTGCAACCTCTTGGTTCGCTTCCCATCGCCTGCTTATTCGCATTTAAGTACGAGTAGAGAGGCGGAAGGCCTAGCAGTGCCTCCATAGCGGCTGTGGGACAGTTGCTCATGTTTCCTGTCATACTTAAACAGGCTAACCTTTGTATATGCTGCAGCTGTTTTTGTGCTCAACTTTTGGCGACCATATGACTGCGGTATATGTGACCATGGGTCTAATAAGTTTCATGCGACCATTTGGTCATTTTAGGCGTTACGCCCAAGTTCCCGCCCAGTAGCCTTCTACCCACCTGAGGTGCCAGGATCTCCTTTTTTTTCATAGTACCCATGGCAGTTCCACCTTAACTTCTGGTCAAAGTTCATTTCCAGGTATTTGACTTATTTACTAAGCGCCTGTTGCGCTTCTTCCTTCTGGTAAGAGGCACCACCACCATTGTGATCAGATCAATGCTTAGGCTGTTATCTGTACACCACCTCTATGCGATGTTCAGAGCCTTTTGCAATTGCTCAGATACCACTGTATCCCGTTTACCAGAGATTACTATGGCCAGGTCGTGTGCATACCCTTGCACATAGTAACTCTTTCGTGATAGCATGGTCATGAATCACAAGTGACCATAGTAAGGGAGATAGTACCCTGCCCCCTCCGCATCTTATTGCACCTTCTTTTAGTCATCACTGTGACCGAATCCTCGCCAAGCCTTGTCGTTATTTTCCTACTCCTCAACATGGACTTTATCCAGCCTATCGTTGTGAAACTGAGGCCTTTGTTTTCCTCGGTTGCTTCGATGGTTTTGAGAAGGTCAATTGAGCGTCCTGGATCTTTTGGTACGCGTACCATATTCACCTCCTTCCACGTTCTGGGTATGTAAGCTAAACAAAGCTGGATCTGTAGAGATTATAATATATAGTTTGCAGTACGTGTTCAAAAAAAGCCTTTACTTCTGGTGAGCCTGGAAAGTGAGTGCTCATGAGGAACCCTGATATTTCACTTTTTTGCCGCAATGCTGTTGGTATCGCATTGATTCATTAACAGAATTTGCGCCAAGTTCTTCTTTTGGATTTTCTTATTGCGGAATTGCACTCGGCTACGGCGCTTCTGTACTTTTCCCATGTTTCTTTATAATTAATTTTTTCGCGTACAAGAAGAGATAGAATAATCGTTTCACATGATTTAGATGCGAATTTATATCTCTATAACTTTTATTTGAAAGTATTTTTGCGTAAAGTAGGTAATTAGGAAACGTTTGCGTAAAGAAAAAGTAATTTCCCATGTTAAACGCCTATTTTCGATTTACACCGTGTACAACAAAATAAAAATGTGTGATTGCCATATCCTTTGAATATAGACTCACGATAAGTAAAATGATACAGACTCAAACGCCATATCCAACACTTAGACTGAAATGCACTAATCTTTGTATAAAAATTATGCATATAACTTAGATGACTGTAAAACATACTCTTTGGTAAAACATATTATCGGATAGGCAAGGTGCAGACACTGACTGGGTATACCTTCCATTTGATAGATTTAATTATAATGCACATTACATTTAGGTGTTCAAATAACCATGTAAAGGTGGTACTCGATGCTGCCCTCTAATTTGAACATAATTTTCGCCTAATTTACCTACATTCCTTGTATATAGATCGAACGCTTTCATCAAGGGTCAACCGTTATTCCGCAACGAAACAATAGGTACCTGCCGCAGTTGTATTATGTACGAGTATATGTCGTATTTGTTACATTTCTTTTTAAGTTAGACTGCAATAATCGGTTTTTAGAAATAACTGACCATACACAGGAAGTTGGTGAAACGTATTTTAATAGAAATTCGAAAGCAGTGTACCTACGGTTTGATTATACGTTTATATTTAGCGTGTGCTACTAAATTTAGCCCTTTATAGACGAAAATGCCGTGAATGTTTTATTAGCCATTGTAAATGTATTATCTGTTGGATGATCTGAGACATCAATGGGAACAATACGCTTGACTTAAATTCCATTTTGATATAAAATTTTAGTGGAGGAAAATGTTCTGGAAACTTTAACACAACACATCCAACTATTTATTCTTTTATACAGGAATCTTGCCGGTCAGCTTGCTTTGGAAACACTTCTCTAAGAACCTTTCAAAGTTACGGCTACAATTGTTACCTACAAAAATGGCTACTTTTGTTACAATGAAATGAAACACTCATCTTAAAAGCTTTTCTGACAATTGCCAAGTAAATTGAGGCCGTATCCTGGAATAATATAGGAGCTACATACGAGTATTAGCAACAACTTTTTCAGCATTTTAATTGGCACCCAAACCAATCCTACTTTTTCGCTAATAGCGTATTAGGCTAAACCCATTTAGGAATTATTGATTCCTTTTTGACATGTTCTGCCTCAACTGTTGTGTAACGGGAATTGAAATCGTGACTTATCGTTTTGAGAAAACCAGTTAGATAAAATTTTACACGTTTCGGAAATTTCTTCACCGCTTATAATAGGTAATTTAGTTCTTCTATACAAGAGCAGATTTTGAGAAATCCAATTATATTGTAGGTAGTGCTTATAAAAATTTAAACCGAATCGACTTATCTTTTACTGTAAAGACCTTCATTTGCGTGTACTTATTTCCACCATGCTCATTGATGAGAATTGCGTTCATTTAATATGAAACAGGTTTATTTCTCAGAAATGTATTGTGATATTGACCTACGGCATTGGGGATAGAAGTTTTCTTTATACGAAATACTTAGACGAATCGTTTGTTATACCACAGACCATTCGTGCCTTTGCAGTTTTGCAGCTCGGGCTCCAGTAATAAATTGTGTCGAAAATTTACAGACTTGATATTTATGCCTTTGAATTAAAATTGTTGAATTAAAATGTTTGTTGATAATTTTAATTCCACATTAAAAATGAATGAATTTTTGTTTGTTGGAAAAATCGTTTTATTGCAATATTTCTGTCAATTCAATTTAATTGTTTGTTGAAATATATTGTCAAATGCATTCCATCTACCATCCGAAGAAAGAAGGCATGCAGTATCTCCACAAATATTAATTACGAGCTAATGCAGATAGTGTACCTACATAGAGCTCAGTCACCTTGAAAATACTCGTATTTATGAATTCTCAAAATGTTTAACTGTTTTGTAGTTTTTTCCAGGAACCCATAGAAAGAGGAAAACCAACGATGGTAAAAATTGGAGATACAGTCTTCGAGCTTAGGACGGCAGATATGCGCAATAGCATTTTAACACACGAGACTACCAAGAATTTAAAATGTGTCGAGTGTGACTATGCAGCGAATGATAAATCTTATAAAATACATTTATCAAGATATAAGATCATCAAGGATTTAACCCTCAATTACTACCGACCCAAAGCAGTTCCATAAATAACGGGTGTCCCAAAATTAACGCAAGATTTGAATTTGCCGCCATTTGTGCGGTGAAGTGTTGGCAACCCTGAAAAAAAAAGCAATTTGACAGCTAACAGTATAGGGTTATTAAAAATGGAGCGTTACACGATAGAACAACGTGTCTTCATTATTAAAGAATATTTCAAAAATAGTGAAAGCTTGGCGGCTGCAGTTCGAAAATTTCATACAAAATATGGTCGGAATAGTGTTCACATTCGAACGGCTTGTTTTTGGACGACCAGTGTGTTTGGCGTCTCCAACGGATCCAGTCTCCATGAATTTTTCAATTAATCTCTTCACAGTTGACGAAGTTAAAACACTATTCCGACCATATTTTGTATGAAATTTTCGAACTGCAGCCGCCAAGCTTTCACTATTTTTGAAATATTCTTTAATAATGAAGACACGTTGTTCTATCGTGTAACGCTCCATTTTTAATAACCCTATACTGTTAGCTGTCAAATTGCTTTTTTTTCAGGGTTGCCAACACTTCACCGCACAAATGGCGGCAAATTCAAATCTTGCGTTAATTTTGGGACACCCGTTACTAACAATGGGTCCTCAGGACCCAATTGTTTTATTAAATTGAAATATTAATTAACTCATAAGCTTAATTCATACTTTTCGACAAACAACAAATATACGAAAATTAAAAATGATTTTTCAAAATATGTGGACAGGCCAGGCGACCCGAAAAACATACACTTTCTTGTCTTGGTACACAAAGTACTATTTCCGTGCCACTTTCGAAAAAAGTTATAGCAAAATCTACATTTTCTCACCCCTCACAATTTTAAGCTTTTATCACATAATCGTTTTTTATAAGGCCATTGCTCTTAGACGAATCAGAACTTAAAAAAAAAGTTAAAATAAAAGTTATAGCTGGTAACATAACGAATCCGACGTGGTGTTTGAAAATACCTTTATAATTAAAGACACAAAAATAAAAAATGTATGACGTTGCACGGAGTAGCGGTGGTCGCTTTTCAACCGATTCAATGCGTCCCCTCCTTCAAGCAATGTTTTTATTCACTTCATCTCGCGTAAGTAGGCATCTTCTTGTTCATACTTGAACTTAATCTTCTGAAAATGATTATACTTTAATTTTTTATGATCAATAAGTAATAAATTTACGTGTTATCGTTGAGTGAATTAATTACTCAATCGTGTTATGGCCAAAGTATTGTATCGAAACGGCGGTACTTCATAGAGATTTAAACAATTAATATAGCAATTAGTTACGTTTCACAAATGTGAACTATGTATATACTTATTATATTACTCGTATGTCACTAGAAATTACGGTGGCTTTGAAGATTTCACTGCCGTTATCAGCTATAAACAGAAAGAAAGTTTGTTTTGTTGGTGCTTTATGAAGTAGGTAGCAATTTATCTATGGGATATGGTGAAACTGAATGATATAAATTCCCGAAGGTCACTGGTATAGACAGTGGTAAAAAGTACTAGTGGTGGCGACTATAGTTACGTCAAATAAAAGTGTCACAAAACGTTCAATCTTTCCGTTATAATTACATACGTTTCATTAAAATACTATTCACTATGGAGGTGTACGTTTTTATCCTTCGATCAGGGTGAAAGCTGAAAGTAATGTAGAATAATGCACCAAAGTGGGTAGCAACGAGATAACAAAAAAGTCTAAAGGGGAAGATAATCTGCGAACTTGGAAATTCTAATTAAAATTTCAATCTCATTAACATTCGATGTCTTTGAGGATCCGATATTAATTTTATTGGACAGTAAAGATATTGGAACGTGATACTATGAGCAAAGTTTGAGCATAAAGATTCTAACTTATATGAAAGAAACGCTGCTTTGTAAAACTAGGGCTATTACGCAAGAGCGCGAGAGATGTATTGATTAAACGTCAAATTTAATTCGTTTTGTGAAAGACAATTTTGCGAATTTGTTGCTGCGAATTATATTCCTGCTGTGTCAACTGTATGTCAGATAGGGTGAAATAAGGATCCGTGTAGCTTCTTGAACTGAAGAGAAGCTTTGTCGACAAGCTATCTTTCATGTACCTACTATGCATTTTAAACAAACTTTTAGAACATTGCATGCCTCTCTCCCAGTGGTATACTGTGATATAATTCGTGACTTTTGCAAGATGTGGTTTATTACACATTATTGTGCAAGATGATTTTGACGATTGAACAGAATAACGTATTATTCTCGTACTTTCATAGACTTTTAAGATACTTTTTAAATTGGGCACAGTTCGTATATACTGTGTCTAAGATAAAGATATATGTCTATCATGGGGATTTCGGAAACGATAGAAGATACGACGATAGTCAATTTAGGCAATTGAACACTCAGAAAACCAGCTACGCAGGTACGAAGATAAGGTAATTAAGATTTATTTAATTAATTGTTTCCATCGATCGCTCGTTGCGTGGTATGTGTACTCTTGTCCTGAGTGCCACTCTTTGTTTCAGTTTTATCATTGTTTGTGAGTTGTGACGGATGATGGACTTGTCCTGGAACAATTATAACCATTTCGTATAAAAGATTTCGTTAGTACCTGTGCTTAATTGAGCTAGCTGAACAAGTGCTTGTGGGTACTTTAGTGACCGTTTGTCATTGCACATAACAATATTTTAATTAAACTCTATGACCCACATGATTCACAAAATAATAGGTGCATTAATAAATCTGGTTTGGTTCAATAACAACCAAACAAACATTAATTAATACGTCACAACATGCCAGCCTTGTATGAAAACGCTAGGAATTAATCTCTCTTAAGAGAGATATAAAAGCTACAAAAGTAATTATACATAGCCATTGAATAAAACAAAACCGCACGCTAGGTGCTCCAAAAGCTTTCTGAAGCCGTAGGACACGCCAATCTTATCATCCTGGCTAATTAATTGAGTGCGAATAATACAGGGTGTGAATCCTCGGGTGATTTTAAGGTATTTATCGCTGGTTGTCTTCCTATATTGAAAACCGACACCAAGTAGTCAGATCACTTCTGGTGTTCCGCAAGGATCACTTTTAGGTCCTTTGCTTTTTAATATAATTATCAATGATATCAAACACTGCTTTCAATTTTCTAATTTTTTACTATACGCTGACGACCTAAAGGTGTTCAGAGTCGTTAACAACATGTATGATTGTAAACTTTTTCAATAATTTAGGTAATCAACAATTTTCGAGAGTTCAGGAAGTTGGAGATCTAGGAGTTATTTTTGACTCTAAACTTACATTTCGCTCACATATTGACCATATGGTTGCCAAATCTTTTAAACTACTTGGATTCATTTTTCGTGCCACTAGTTTTAAATCTATTGAAGCTCTTAAATTCTTATATTTTTCGTATGTGTTTAGTCGTCTTAATTTTGGCTCTGTGATCTGGAATCCCTATTACATTACCTACAGTGATCGCATTGAACTCGTTCAGAAAACTTTTCTCAAGTTTATTTAAAAAAAGTTTAATGTTGGATATGTAGATTATAAAACTGCTTGTGTCAACTTTAAAATCTGTCCATTATCTTTACATAGAACTAAGATTGATGTTTTGTGCTTATACAAAATTATCAATGACCTTCTTGAAAACTCCTACTTCCTTTCCAAAATTCTATTGATTACTCCTAGGATTACTCCTACCTATGTCACTCGTCATCAACAGCCTCTCCTATCATCTCAAGCTAGAGCCAATTTCTATTATGCCCCAATTAATAGAATGTTTTTGTTGTTTAATAACAATGTTTTTCGAAACTTGGACATTTTTTCGTTTAGCTTTAATTTATTTAAAAAGAAATTATTTAAAATATTACTTGAAATGCCTTAATTCGGTTTATTAACTTTATTATTTATCCTTTTTCTTTTTCTACACGTCGCCTCGCGTCCCATTTACTATCATGCCACACACATTTATTTTACTATATCTTATAATTTTATTTCATACTACGTAATTACATTTTGGTTGCTTCTACCCTTTGCTGAATTTAAGTACCACATCATTTGTTTCCTGCATACTAATTTATCACTTATGTGTTTAAAATTAATTTAATTTATTCTGTTAATCTTGTTTAAGCTTTTATTTTGATTATGGTTGTGGAATGTCACATTTACTATTTATATATTTTTTTTTCAATACGATGTAGGTAGTTGCTATTTTAGGTTTGTCCTGTTTGTAACTCAAATTGATTAAATAAATAAATAAATAATTAACACTGAATATTCCTGTTTCTTTTCGTCCTCCGATGATGCAGTTATGAGTAAGTTTCTCTAACCTACTAGGAGCAACCGAATTTTAGTATGGACAATTTGCATTTACTTACCATAGTGTAAGTTATATTCTTACACTATGATTATACTAAGTAAGTTTTTGTTTGTGCATCATGAAACGAGGATCACTTGCATTTTATTTCTCCTACTATATTTGCAACTTTAAATGATCAAGCAAAGCAACCTGTGGATTGGATTGTTTAGATACTTATATGCTATAACCATATGCTAGAGCTACAGCATCCAAATTAGAGATAAGTGTATCGGTTAAATGGTATTTCCCTTAGTAACATTACATTATAATAATTGTCGCTTGTCGTTGTCGTTTACCAATTAGTGGAATCTGTAGTAAAATGCTATTTCCTATCCTCATATAAAAGTAACATACGGTGGCATATTCCAAGAGGCTTTGTTAATTCTTAATAGGGTAGCCGTGTATTTAAATTTTTCCGTGCACAGAAACTACACCTACCTACCACAGCGCATCCAATTAAGCTCAATTAGATATTTTCGCTCCACTAACTGTTTTCTGATTTGCACACGTAATTTTAAAGCACTGTGCCTTATGAAAGGTGCATTTCCTACGAACTCGTTTATAAAATTAATTCATTAATGACCTAACAATTCCTCCCTTTTAACGCGTATTATTTGCATAACTACGTAATAAGGATTTAATGATACTCCGTCAAGTTTTTTTATCGTACTGATTATTTTTCTTACTCTAGTGACAAATTAGCAATTAGGCGTGCAAAGCAAGGATATCACCAGGGAATCATAAATTGTCTATGTTTACATGTTATACATCAAAATAAATTGCTAAAACAAAACAGAAAGCAGAATGCGATTTACCCCTAATTTTTGTCTGTTCCGTTTCGGCTTATTCTATTTCCGTAAAAAATCTCATACAAACAAAACGTTCCATCAAGTTAGCCAAAAACTGCACTTCTTAGACTTGGGGGCACTTAAAATATATAGAATGAGAGGGTGTGGTTTAAAAATTGTCTATAAGGAATAACTCCCCGTTTAATGCACCACCGCGCAAGTGATTTATGTAAGGCAGCTTCTATTGAATAAGAGGTCAGGATAAGGTTCGCCTTAAAAGTGCAAAAGTGGATGATTAATGTACGGTAAACGTCCGTCCAATTCCCCAACGAACACGAAAATAATTTGGTTTTTTATATTTTATTAAGTCGGCGTTGGTTGCCTATGGGGAAATACGCTAGGAAAGCATTATTTTTAAATATCGTCCTGCCACAAACGAAATTTTATTTCATTTACGGGAAGTAGGTCTGTGCGCAGGTGAGATGTATCTCACACAATATAATGCAGGTACCCGTTGCCCGATGGGAGAAGTCAGCCCTCAAAACATTTGTATATAGTGGTTTTGAACAATTCTGTTGCCATTAAATAGGTAGATAAGAAGTTTAAGGGTAGAATATTATGATGCCAACGTGAGAATTACATCGCAATAATTTTTTTTTGTGAAATAGGACGTTATCAAGCTGACAATCACTGCTTTTATTATACCAATAAGTCGGTTGTGCTCATTTTGGTGATTATGTCTCCCTAAAGTATATTAATGTAATGTAAAAAGGCACTGAATGATTTTCATGATTTTATAAAAAGAAAACGGTCTTCACCGGTTACGCTGAAATACGTCCATCGAGGAAGTTTTAAATCAAGTCATTTGATGCCTAGGATCAAAGCAATCTTTTATTCCCTAGACTTTGGAATACCTTCCACTTACACTTTAAAGCCGTAATAAAGTTGCGGTTGTAATGTTTACGATTAAACTCTTATTTTATTAAGTGATATTAAAATTCAAATCTCAGGAAACCACTTAGTGGGAAATTAAATTGCTTTTCAAATTCTAGAAGTGGATAACTGCAATTTAATATCAGCATGTAAGCTGCTATACGTCCGACCCCACAAAAATTCAACACGTGATTTACTTTTTTTAAAATACGTCTACCGCATGAACCTTTATAGGTCGGAGAGAAGGGATTGTAATAATAATTACATATCAACTTTATGCCTTGGTATTGACGGCTCTCATATGAAGTTACTATATGGTCTTGCTTTGTACATATAATACGTACCTAAACTTAAATTAAGAGTACGCGGAGTATAGATTAGACATTTTACCGCAACCTTTGACTATTCAAAGTCGCAACATAACATTGCACATTCAACTAATAATGGCGCGACACAATTCAAATTAAATTAAATTAAAAATTATGAAAACTAATATGACACATAGTTTCTTAGAAATGGGAATATATGGCATATACTCATATGAGTGGCAGTGAATGGGTAACTTTGATGTTATTGGTGACGGAGAAGTTCAAGAACAAGGCTGCCTAGTTTTGAATGGTGATCAAAACTCCGTTAATTACATAAAAAAACTAAGAAAAACGGAAATGTCAAAATAAAATTCAAGATGGTGGTTAGGTATTGATAAATAAATACCAACTTTTTCAAATTAAATTGGTACAATTTTTGTTTATTCTTTTCTCAACGATGTTTCTCCGGTTACGTCACAAAGTCATGACTTTGTCATTTCCCGAAGGTCGTTGTCCAGGAATTTCCCAAGGTCATGATGCTGGGATTTCCCAAGGTCTAAGATGCTGAATTGCAAAAGTATCTACGCGCGCGTGCTGGAACGGCTGCCAGTCAACTTCTATCGCCACTAAACCACTCACTTACATGGCTAATAATGTAAAATACTATGCGATCAAAAATGAGTTGCTGTCGAGTTACCTTTGGAATTGTTGTTTATATGGGAAATCGTACTTAACTTGAACTTCCAAAGGCGACTCGACAGCAACTCATTTTTGATCGCCCGTTACTATTGAAAATTTGGGGAATATTTTGTATGTGTGGGATACTCTATCCGATTGTGGAGACAATTTCATTTTGCAATTTGACAGTGAGAATAAACGAACATTTCTTTTGATACTTGGTACTTTGACATATGCCTGGCGTCGCTGCCTCTCCCGGGATTTAGTCAACGGTCGTGAGGATGCGTCCCTGGTAGGCACTATCAAGGGTGTTTCACAGTTTAACCACTACTTTGTTGCCATCTGGCTGGGCCGCGACATATGCCAAACAATCTTTTAATAGCTAAATTGATTCTGCTGTTATTACTACCCTCGTATCCTCTCAATTTCCACGGCGAGGGTTAAGATTGAAATTGAGTGGCGCTCTACCCCATTGGTAAGTGGTAACGAAGTTAAGAAAATCATATGCCCAGAATGACCGCTGTGGGATTTCTGAAGCTTTTAGTGTCGAGTGTGCTACATACAACTTTTGTAGAAAAATAGGATTGCCAGCGCTCAGCGGGAAGGTATGGGTTCGGTTTGGTGAGTTTTTTGGGCGCCAGGTCAATAAATCATAACGTAATGGAAATAAACTTACTTAATAAGTCTACTGAGTTATCAGAATTCAGCAACAAATATGCACTCGGAAGGTTAACCATATATTTATTGAAAAGCAATATTCAAATGCAATTAAATTTTATACAACCAAAGATAAACAAAATAAATTAATGAATGAGTGCTGGAATAAGGGTAACGCAGGTGACAGTGATAAAATAAAGTTTGAAATAATCTGTANTCTCCGTTAGTTATGAACTGAATTGCATGAAATTCAATATGGGCATAGCTTTAGCCATATAATACGCAATTCCAAAAGTTGAATCGAATCGATTCAAAATTCACAGTGCTCTTTTCGCATCTCCACCATTTATAAACCGAATTGCAAACTTTTTTACTTATAAAAGTATTTGAATGAAATTTGATACATAGGCACTTGGAATAAAGGGAAATCAAACGCCAATTTCAAAATTTGGTTTTGCGCATGCGCAGTGCCAACTTTTTTATTTATGGAAGAATTTAAACGAAATTTGATACATAGTCACTTGGGATAAAGGAAAATCAAACGCCAATTTCAAAATTTGGTTTTGCGCATGCGCAGTGCCAACTTTTTTATTTATGGAAGAATTTAAACGAAATTTGATACATAGGCACTTGGGATAAAGGAAAATCAAACGCCAATTTCAAAATTTATTTTGCGCATGCGCAGTGCCAACTTTTTTATTTATGGAAGAATTTAAGTGAAATTTGATACTTAGGCGCTTGGAACAAAGGAAAATCTAACATTAGTTTCAAAATTTAGGTTTGCGCATGCGCAGTTCCAACTTTCTTATTTAGAAAAGCATTGAAATTAAATTCTTCTCATAAACTGAAATTGAAGTAGCACGTCAACAATGGATTGCCCATGTGCAACGCTATCTTTCATATTTGTGGCCGGATTTTTACGATTTTAACAGAAGTTGCATCTTACAAATGGGAAATGAATGCAAGTGGAAATGCGCTTTATGTAAATCGTTTACGATTACTTTTTAACTTTTGTTCTATGGTACCGTTTCAAAGCATGATCTCTAATGGACATCATACATTTGATATTTTCCATTATCCAAGGCAAATTTCTTTTGGTAAATCTACTTGTGACATACGGAGCATGTTCATCAAACAAAGCAGTAATATTGCTTACAAGAAATTGAAGTTTATCGTTAATATCATTCATATTATACATGCCCCATGGAATCTCGCACAAATCACGAATAAATTTATCATCATTAAAATACTTAAACTGACGGTAAGTCTTAACAGTAACCTGATTACTGACTCTCTCCAGTTTTAACTTACAAAAAATAAAAGAATGATCTGACAAGTGATGATCACTGACAGTACCTGAATCCACAATAATTTCTTCATTATTTGTGAGTATAAGATCAATCAGCGTTTCTAAAGTATGCGAAATCCTTGTGGATTTAGATATCAATTGTCTCAAATTAAAAGATGCAGTAAGTTTTCTTTTGATACTTGGTACTTTGACATATGCCTGGCGTCGCTGCCTCTCCCGGGATTTAGTCAACGGTCGTGAGGATGCGTCCCTGGTAGGCACTATCAAGGGTGTTTCACAGTTTAACCACTACTTTGTTGCCATCTGGCTGGGCCGCGACATATGCCAAACAATCTTTTAATAGCTAAATTGATTCTGCTGTTATTATTACCCTCGTATCCTCTCAATTTCCACGGCGAGGGTTAAGATTGAAATTGAGTGGCGCTCTACCCCATTGGTAAGTGGTAACGAAGTTAAGAAAATCATATGCCCAGAATGACCGCTGTGGGATTTCTGAAGCTTTTAGTGTCGAGTGTGCTACATACAACTTTTGTAGAAAGATAGGATTGCCAGCGCTCAGCGGGAAGGTATGGGTTCGGTTTGGTGAGTTTTTTGGGCGCCAGGTCAATAAATCATAACGTAATGGAAATAAACTTACTTAATAAGTCTACGGAGTTATCAGAATTCAGCAACAAATATGCACTCGGAAGGTTAACCATATATTTATTGAAAAGCAATATTCAAATGCAATTAAATTTTATACAACCAAAGATAAACAAAATAAATTAATGAATGAGTGCTGGAATAAGGGTAACGCAGGTGACAGTGATAAAATAAAGTTTGAAATAAGATATCTGTAACAAGGGTAGTAGCCTTACGACGCATTAATAGCCACTGTAAATCCTAGATAGCGTAAATATAAATTTTAGTGAGGAAATTATGTTCTGCAGGTACCTGGAAACTCGTAAGAAACCTATTCTTTATGATACTCTTAATGGTATGTATTATTAGATTGAGATTTTGATATCCCCTTTGTATTTATAATTAGTGAACGTTAGAGAATTGAATTGGAGTTCTTTTGACACACACTGTATAACTAAATATTTGAAAATAATATGTTAAATTCTTTAAGTTGGCTAACTTGGCTAACCTCCAAATTAAAACAAACAAATACGTTCCATAAAGTCTCTTATAAGTATATGTGCATAAAGTACATAAGCAAATTTCTATTAATGTAAAATGTAAATCCATTGAAAATTGTTAAATAAATGGGCCATTTGCGAAAAAAAATTCTATCATTTTTTTCAAGAACAGCCCATTTCCTACACTTTCTGAAAATTTTTTTCGAAAAATACGCTACCCCCCCGGATACGAAACCGCTACCGAATCAGAAATCACATACAAACACAACTCACATACGTTGGGAAATAAACTCTGCAAAAAAGTAAACAAAAAAATCACGCGAGCTACAACTGACGTGAAAATCGTTTTTCAGTATTTTCCAGTGGTGCCAATCCTGCATTCATTGGTACCAATATCTGATGAGAATCGTGTACTTATAACAAAATTGTCAAATAAATTGCATAGTGTGTAATGTTCCTAGGGGTCTATCAAGCCGACACTGAAAACGTTGACTTACCCTATACTTTACCGTTGGCAACTCTGGACGTTTCGCGGCACTTTTGAATTTGGATGGCAGTCGGCTCGATGTGGGTGCACGCAGTGGCGGATTTAAATTTTTTGCGCCCTTAGGCACACCGAAAAATATGCGCCCCAAAATAATTTTTTAATTGCAGTAAATTTGAAAATAAAAATCAAATTATAACTTTGAATTACTTAACTGAGCTTATAATTTTGAAAACTAATATGAAAAGAAACTATCTACCAATTCCAATTTATTTCATAATTTTAATTAAACATTTTTGTTATTTGTAACTTGTTAGGAGACTTATTTTAAAACTTAAAATGTTACCTAAAATAAATATAGTGCAAAAAATGCCGCCCCCTAAAGCTGCCGCCCTTAGGCACGTGCCTTGTGTGCCTATATGTAAATCCGCCACTGGGTGCACGAATGAACTCCTATGTTGTGTAATCGGTCCTGTCATTGTATGTGTTGGGACGTGAGACATAATCGGGAAGGGAATTAAATAAAAGACAGAACTTTTGTGCGTAAGAAATGACAAGAACAAATAAATATATTACGCACACAACATGACCATACCAGGGAAACCTTCTACGGGGCAAAAACCCCGGCATAGGCCACACATATACATGAAATAAATCACCTACAGCAATAAAATACAAGAGAAAATACACATAAATAAAACATCTCAAATTGTATGATACGATCAAATCAAATGCAATTAAACAAGTTCATAAAAACAAAATACACAAGGCATCATAAACGCAGTGGAAAACATGATATTCAGTACAAAAACATATCAAAATACTGTAAAGTTATGACGTTCATTGTTAAATGTCACTGCATGTATCAGACTGGCTAAATTTAAATGTTTAAAATATTATCAAAATATATTATCAAAATCGGACATGCACTTACAATTTAGACCAATGTAATTTAAAATCAAATTCATCGACCGGTGTTAAAGTCAAAACTAGCACTACAAGTACTCAAACGGTTAATAATAGTAAGAGCGCCTCTGTTCAAACCAATTCATCGACAGGTGTTAAAATCAAAACTAACACTGCAAGTACCCAAACGATTATTAACAGTAAGGAAATTGATGACAATTTGAATGTAAGCACTTCTATGAAGAACTGCCTAACCGACGAAAACTCGAGACTTGTTTCCGAGTTATATTCCTTAGAAATGGAAAATAAAAATCTCTGCAGAGAAATATCAGATCTTAGGTATGATCAAAAAACTAAATATAAAGCAAACGTAGAGGTTGTTTCTAAGCGCTCTCAAACTTTTAAAGAAACTCAAGATGCAGCAATTCAAGCTCATAATGTGTCGCCATTTTTACGTGCGTTAAAACGTTCACAAGCGGACAACTTTTCTCAAACTGGTCAGAATACCCGTACCATATCTGTACAAACCCAAAATGCTGTCGTAACATCTCCTTCTGTTGCCGAACCTGTAATATCCGACAAAAAGCATCTTGAAGAAGCAATTCCTTCTGTTAGGAAAGTTAAGTCAAAATCAAAAAATGTAGCCGTAATAAATAAGTCACTTTTCGAAGAGCTTCAAGAAGCAAACATCTCTGTTCAACAAGTACATTCAGCTGTAGGCATCTCGCAAACATCTGAAGTTATTCCAAAAATTCAAGATTTCCAACCTACTATTACGAAACGCAAGGTCCTAATTCTAGCAGACAGCCATGGAAGGAACTTGGCGAACAAATTTCGCAATGCACTTTCCACACATTCGGTTACATGCATCTTTAAGCCAAACGCTACATTTCAACAAACTGTTAGTGGTGTTTCAGCGTTAACTACTAACTTTAGTAAAAATGACCACGTTATTATAATGGCGGGAACTAATGACACTTTAGGTAAGAAATCTATTAGTGACGTTTGTATTGAAAAAACTGTTTCTTCTCTTTCACACACGAACTGTTTGCTTGTTGCTGTGCCGTATGTAAATAATTATAATTCTTTTAATAATGTAGCCTGTAAGATTAATTATAAATTTCATTTCATCGCTACTGGTTGTGACTCATTTGTGAAATTCATTGACGTAAATCAGTTTCTAGATTATAGACATCAAACTTTCGATGGTATCCATTTGAATGAAAAAGGTAAATCTAAATTAGTAGAATACATTTGTAAATATTTTTTGCTTAATTGTAATCATATCACTTTTAAATCTACCCCAAATTTAACATTCATTAATTGCAATGCTACCAATAATTCTTTTTTAGATACCAACGATCAAATAGTTTCAACGAGTTGAGTAACAGTTCTTTCTCATATAAACGTATATGCGAGTTTTTTGCATATTCACATAATTCATTACACTTCTTACATCAAAATATTCAGTGCATGGCAAATAAAATTTTAGATCTAGAGCTAATCACAAATCATTGCCCATTTGATTTTCTCTTACTCACTGAGCATTGGCAACGGCAGGAGAAAATACATCAATTGTCAATAGTAAATTACAGTTTAGTATCATCGTTTTGTCGTGGTAAGAAAAAAAACGGCGGAGTTGTTATATTGAAAAATAAATCATGTGGTCTCTTAACAAAAACTTTAACAACCCCCACCCTACCTTGTGAAGGTATCTTAGAATTTTGTGGCATTGAGATAATAGGATTAAACTTAGTGGTTATTGCGATTTATAGGCCACCGAGTGGAGACGTTAACGTATTTTTAAATCTGCTTGAACAACTCTTAAGTGAAGTCTCGACCCTAAATAAGTCTTTAATTATAGGAGGCGTCTTTTTCATATGGTTGTGACGAAGTGTCTTCAAATCTTTTAAAAAAATGCAAACATGCAATTGCCAGTCCACTGTGTTTTATATTAAATCTTATTTTTGTGACCGGAGTGTTCCCAACGCAACTTAAGTGTGCTCTGGTAAAACCGCTGTTCAAGAAGAATGATCCCCACTACATTAATAATTATAGGCCTATAAGCTTATTATCGAGCTTCTCAAAGGTTTTTGAACATGCCATTAATTCACAATTAAGGGACTACCTTTTACGTTTTGATATTATTAATCGTTTTCAACATGGATTTGTAAAAAATAAATCGACCGACACCGCCTTGTGTGAATTTGTTTCGGAAATTGTTACAGCGGTAGACAAAGGAATTAGCACTGTGGGCTTATTTATAGACCTTTTCACCTTTCATCAGCTTTTGACACGGTGAATCACAATTTACTACTAGAAAAACTGTACAAATATGGTGCCCGTGGGAATGTTCTAAGTTTATTTGAATCATATCTATCAAATAGAACTCAAATTGTAGAAATGCCATCGGGGGAAAGAAGTACTTGTGTATCTGTCACATCTGGAGTTCCACAGGGTTCTATCCTGGGTCCAACCTTGTTTGTCGTATTTGTGAACGATTTTCCATCATTTATTTCTGGTAAATGTAAAAGTGACGAAATATTTGTAACATGTTACGCGGATGATACTAACATCCTAATTAAATCTAGAAATAAAGAATCCTTGGCAAATAAAACTCAATTCATTTTTGATAGATGTTGTACGTGGTGTAAAGATAATCAGCTAATTATTAATCATAGCAAGACTAGTGTTATTCACTTTACGCATACTCGAAATCCTGCCGGTGTTATTTCAATTTTAGGCCAACCATGCGCTTCGTCTACCAAAATATTAGGACTAACTCTTGACTCTCACCTTCGTTGGTCCCCGCATGTTGATACTGTCTGCCTGAAACTTCAAAAATGTTGTTACACTCTTAGTGTTTTAAAAAATATATGTAGTCGTGAAGTATTATTGATGGTATACCACTCCTACTTTCACTCTCACGTGAGATATAATATTATCAATTGGGGCTATTGTCATAGTGTGGAAAGAATCCTGAGGCTTCAGAAGCGTGCAATACGCATAATATGCAACTTAGGCTACAAACAATCTTGTAGAGAATACTTTAAGGAGCTGAAAATCATGACTGTGGTGAATACTTACATATTGGAAATTTGCTCATACGTTTACGCACACAAATCAATTTTCAAAACCGCTGATCATACCTATAATACTAGAAATAAAAAATTGATACAAGCAACATCCCACAAGACATCACTTTTTGAGAAGAACTTTTGTTACAACGCAACTAAAATTTTTAACTCGCTATCATGTTTTATTAATACATCCTCGAAAAAAATAAACTATAAACAAAATTTAAAAGAATTATTGGTGTCAAATTGTTTTTATAATATGGAGGAATTCTATCAATTTGTAAAACCTTAGTTTAAAACGTATTTGGCTTATTGTAAATCTTTTGACGTTTATTTTAGTGCTTTCGCAAGAACCGCACTAAAATACTAATAAATATTATTATTAATATTATTATTACTTGTAATCGTACGCCTTGAGCGGATAGTACATGTTTTCAAAATTTGTTACGTTACAAAAATTGAATTCATACCGATTGGAAGTTTGATTGATTTGGGAACCCTGAAAGGAATTAATTAATACAAAGAAAATAAACGAAATTAAATACGTACCAGCTCCCTCTTCACTCTAATGCAAATGGAATTCAGCATCTTGATAGTCGGTCTTCACTCTAAACTAATTAGCAGCCAGCATCTTGGTAACACGTCAGAACTTCACTTCAGCCTCAAAAATTCATTGGAGCAACAGGCGTTGAAAGCCAAGGTTAGCCACAGTCGAGGTTTTTTTTCATAAAAAAAATAATTACATATTGCATTTATTCAAGAAGTACCTTTTTTTTGTTTTTTTTTGCATCATTTAATAGTGTAACATATTAAATTAGTTAAATTAGAGCAATGTCCTAATTTATGGACGTCGTTTAGGTTAAAAATTTACTTCAATAGTTACTTGCTTTAATTTTATTTTATGTTAATTTAGGTTTTTACACGGCTTCGATGTCATTTATGTACGGATAGGGCTATTTTTTTTCCTTGTTTTCCTGCTGTTTATTCTTTTTTTATAACCAAGGTTAATAATTTAGTGTAAAAGGGTACTTTTTGTTTGAACAATAAAATAAATGTTGATTGCTTGCTATATGATGGCGTAATACCTGTACGATCCATAGAGCTAACACAACTCGTAAAATAATAAATTGCATGTACATAGGAAACATGTAAATGGTGTGGTTCTACTCCAGCCTTTATTAACACAATTTTACTTAACACGAAAAGTACATGTGAGAACGCCACTAGCAAGTATTCATGTGAAAGACGATTATCGCCCAAGCAGAAATTTTAAATAGAGGAAATGTTAATGAGAGGGCCACTAAATATCTCGCATTGCTAAGATGATAAAAACTGCAATCCGCACGAGACGAGTAGGCAACAGATACAGCGAAAGATCGAATTGTATTAGGTATCTACCTCCTACTCCACGGAGACAGAATGAACCACTCACACACACAAACATCAAAACATCAAATAAGAGAGCCCCTCTTCGTATAGCCAACGCACAAGAACTGCAGCGCGCCACGAATCAGAAACGGTCGATTAGTTATATACAGAGCATATCATATATTTTTGTTTCAGATGTAAAAGAGTGTTGCCTATCCATAAGGGTGGATTATCACAAGTGTAATCACCGTATCTTTTTACAAAAATTGCTGCAAAAATATCAGTAATAATTGCTGCAAGAATTCCTATAAAAATTGCATCTTCTAATACGTCCTGGCTGAAAAATATAGGTGAGATCCTGGGTGAGAAGGACGCCTTCCATAACTTGTTTTTCATTTATTTCAGTGCAAATGACAAAACATAAAACATTAATTTTAAATGTCCAATTAAGAGTTGGAAGCTCTAAATTTCAGCTGAAAGTGAAATATTTCTCGTACGAACGGAAAAGTTAGAAGTTATTTCACTTTCAAGAAAGGCAGTTATCGCGCATGCCCTTGACTAAGAGAACTTCAACTTTGACAAAAACTTTCAGCATGTAAAGCGCGCGTTGATTATGTGTTAGTATCACACACACAGAAATTGCCTTTCGTATAACACTTCAATCAACATACCCGTGTTACTCTGACGGCAATGGAAGTGCACGAAATCCTTTCGTCAATTTGTGCATAATTACTACTGTGATCTTCTCACGCATGAGTGATATTCGGTTTACCATTATACGATTTAAACGAGTCCTTTTGACATAATCAGTAGAAAGCGTCAAGATCGTAATGACCCAATGGCTTTTCTAATACCAATGTACTGGTCTCGATGTTTTAAGATACAATTCTGTGAAACATGCATGGACAGCTCATTTCCAATTCTAAACATGATTTCGGTTTGAATTTATAGAAAATGTCCTATTTTATCCAAAGCTTATTTACCCGTTCAAACCTGTATCCTGTATGTACTCTGTATCTGCCTAAATATTAAACTCGCTTATCTGTAAAGTGTGTCACACTGTTACGGAAGGTGGTAATGGGGTTTTTGCGGTCACATCCTTTCCTGCAATGTCTCAAATCCTTGGAAACCAAGTAATTATTCTGACCCGACCCCAAGCAGGTGTCGTACATTGCCTTCGTAAATGGAATTTCCCATTTAATTCACGTCTTAGTTGTACAAGCCTAGGGATAATAAAAAATAATGGATACGGAAAGGTTCTCTTTCAATTCTTCCAGATGACGTTATTCAAATTGATCCTTTTTTAACGTTACGTTTTAATAGACGCCTTTATTCGTTCCACTTTCAAATGCGATTTAAACAAAAAAGTTCTACTACATCATTTTATTAACGAGCTCCTAGCGAGTTTATAATTTTGCGGTATCTGCCCGTCCGTCCGTTAGCACGATATCTCGTAAACGAATGGACCGATTACAATGAAATTTTGCAGGTGGATTCTTTATCAAATTTGTAGATCGGAGTTCGTGAATTGGCAATGTAGGCCAAAAAATATAGAAGGCCCTTTTGACATCTCCGTTAGTTATGAACCGAATTGCATGAAATTCAATATGCGCATAGCTTTAGCCATATCAAACGTAATTCCAAAAGTTGAGCCTAATCGATCAGCATTCACAGTACCCTCCTCGCATCTCGACCATTTATTAACCGAATTGCAAACTTTCATATTTATGAAGGTAGTTAAATGAAATTTGATACATATGCACTTGAAATAAAAGCAAATCTAACACCAAGTTCAAAATTTGGCTTTGCGCATGCGCAGTGCCAACTTTTGTGATTAATGGAAGCAATTAAATGATATTTCATACATAACACTTTAAATGAAAGCAAAACTACCACCAGGTTGAAAATATGGTTTTCCACATGCTGTAGCCATACCCAGGGGCTCGTTTTCTATATTTGTTTACACGTTTATTCCATTATATAAATACGTTACAAAAAAGAGAACCTTTTTAGCGATATAAGGAATTTGCATTTAAAGTGAACTTTTGAAAAAGTTTGGCAGTGCTGCTAATTCTACTAATGGTACGTGATAAAATCCTCAGTTCAACGCTTAGAAATATACAAATTGCCTTTGTCAAATACTGCCTGTATTTTTTGTGTCAAAGGAAAAACGGTGTGGATACGTACACAATGGAAAGCAAGCAAATGAAATCTTATCTTTTTATGCCTATTCATTTATGGAGACGTAACTTTCTACTAAGACAGAAAATAATAGAAATACAGGAGCAAGGATTAAATTGCTTCTGCTGTGGGAACTGTTGTTACACTTTCCACATTAAATTCTTTTAAACAAACTGCACACGAAAGGCAATTAATTCCTTGAAAATTTTAAGCAGCCATAAAACTTTAGCCGTCCTTAATTAAGCTATAGCAGCTAATTTGGGTTTCAAATGAACACGCAATTATTAACAGCTTCCAGTATCGTTTATAACCCCCATCTTCCTGCCCAAATATTTTCTTAGGGCCTTTAATATACTTTTACCACCTAGAAACATTAAATTCGCTTTCGTACAGTTTTACAGGGCTTTATGTAGGATTTACAAAAGCAGAAACGAGGAGAGTTTCAAATAAATGTATCCCATTACGGCAATGGTTTATCGTAAATCTAAATCCGAGGAGTGTATTATTCTGACGTTGTTATGCCTTAAATGTCGGACAGTGAGACAAATGTTTGGATTTAGTTCCTTGATTTTTATACATTACTCGGATTGAAATTGCATTAGTTATCTACTTTATAAGATGAACTGCGGATCTTTATTTTTATGGCAACAGATAGACCGTTCTGGTGCTTAGGATGGGCACAAGAAATAAATGTTACAGCGTTTTGACGGTGATTGATAAGAATGAAGCCCCAATAAAATTCTTAAATTGCGTTGAAAACATAAAATAATGCTTAACCCCTGTTGGATATCGCACTATTTCCACTTCCCCCATACTTTTAGAGAATTGGCGACAAGAAAATCTCTTACTGACGTGAAAGGCTTGTGTAGTTATTAATTTATTCTTCTACAGTATTGCTGGTTTTTCACCACGTTTTTTAAACATTTAAGTATTTATGACATCTTTTAACAATTCAAAAGATGCCCCGTTGAGTAAAATATTCCTTACATTGTTCTACTTATTTCATGGAGTCGATTATCGTTTTCAAGTGCGACAAAGACAATTCTGCAAGGTGTGAGGACATATGACCGCAAATTGAATTGTTAAATGTTGTATTGGGTTTTGAAGCAGAAGATTTATTGTTTTTATTCATTTACAGGCAGAAGGGGTACTTGCAAAAGTTTAAAATATCAACTTTTCACACATGCTTCTCTGATATTGCAAACTATTTTATTTGACCTTTTATTTTTTTTTTTTTTTAGTGGGCGGGGTTTCAGCCAAGGCTGCTCTACCAACCCAACCCAACTCACATAATGTACAAATATCCATGCTTGAACCAGGATTCGAACCAGGGACCCTTAGCACCATAGTCCAGGTTTAACTGAACTGCGCCACACGAGCCGGCTATAGATGTGCGAATGCGCAGTCCGTGCTAACTTCCTTATTTATGAAGATATTTCTTAGAAATTTTAACTATAGAGGTTTCTAGTAAAGAAAAACATAGCGCACATAGCTATAATCTTTTGGGAAGTACTGATCAATTCATGGAAAATGCGCTGAAGTTACTCGTCTCAGATCGAAAACCTTTTTACTTGTTTTGGATTACATACAGAACCAAAAAGCAGAAACGAAGAAAAAAGTAATAGCGTTGGCAATGACTGATTCTGAAGGTTAGTTCTTGGTTTGTTTTTATTTGTTCGTTTGTCTGTAATGTAGACAATATGTCTAAACTCAGGTCAGGATGTTTTAATATTAATAATGCACGGCTTTCTTTTAGATACATATAGTTTGAAAATTGGAAAGGCCTTGGGGTCGCCACTCGCCAAGAAGAAGCGCACCGCTTATTATGGGATTCTATTTCCCGAAATCTTAACATTGGAGGCTGGAAAAATAGTTATTTTTTATACAAGACGATAAAGGGATATTTTAACCATTGAGTGACAGATGTTAATTCACTAGATGGTTAGTTTCCCTTTATCGTCGTGTATAATACAAAACTTTATTTTATAGCAGAAGCCGTCAAAAATAGCAAGCTTAGGTTCTGCCGTCGTGATCGTTTCTATAGAAACAGAATTGTCATATGTTCTGGACGTCAGTTTATATCGTGCATTTGAAATAAGAATGACAGATGTCATTAGAAGGTACACTCAACTGTTTCACTTTATCTATCCTTACGGTTAAAGAACGGCTTAGCCTACTCATTCAAACCTATTAAAATGTCATTTTTACATAATTACTTACGCTATAAAGTAAAAATTAAAATTGCGCTGTTACGAAGTGATAACTGTTTCAAAACCTCAGTGACATTTGAAAAGGAAAAGTTTTTGCTACAAAACATTTGCCCGTTTGACACCATAGTAAAAATGATGTGTTAAATGTACAGTGACAGTACAGAAGTACAAACACTAATAAAGTGCGACGCATTAGAATAGTATATTAAGAAACAAGTCTTTAAAGCACGCGCAACGAGTTTAATGGCACGACGCGCAGCGGAAAAACACTATTTATTTTATTTTTCTAAATTTGCATTTTTCTCTAAAAGTTATGCATTAGAGTGAAAAATGTTAATTACAAAAAGGATGTGTCTTGATGACATCTACAAAAAAGGCTTCTACACTTTTTGCGTCGGGTTCAAAATAACGGCACTAGGGGCATTTTCTAAATGTTACACTATGACCAAAGATAATTGCAATGACTATTAAAAGTAGTCGGAAAGTCGAGTCAGGAGTTTACCTGACAACTGACAACTAGTTGTATTTCTTATGGAAATGAATCAGTAGAAGGGTATAAAGTGCCGACTATTCTGTTTGTAATCGTTGGTCACAAATTCTTTCTATAAACATATCACTAGGTACGGTCATTGACAAAAGTAATGATCGTCGAATAGGTAAACTGTTCAGCATAAACGACCAACATCCTTATCACTTCGGACTTCGTTTGTTTCTTCAAAGAGGAGATACGTTGCGTTATTTAAAATGGGCCATAGGGAAATTTACATTGCGACAATTTTGGCTTTGAGCTTAGTTATTTCACTGACAGTTCTCGATCTGATCTTTCAAAATGCGTTAACGAAGCAGCAACATGTATTCCGCTGCTCGAAAAGGTGTTCATGTAGTACAATTTGTACAAGAGTGGGCACAGTATAGCTGAGTGGTATGCGAGCTATTCATTGCCGAGTATCGGGAATTGTTTGGTTGCCGGTGGAAAACAATGCGAGATCGATTGTAATCTTATACGTTTATATCTGATTTGAATAAATTTGTTGATTTAGAAACAATTTCTACAGTACTGTGGCAGATGACTCGCGAGGAAACTATTACTATAACTCTCGCCTGGAAAGATTGCCGGTCACAGCACACCTTGTGTCGATTTACAATCTTTGTTTTTATTAAGATGCGACTTCTGGAATAGGATCGTGCTAATGTTGAACAAAAAGTCTTTTCGTTCAACATTGACACGATACTATGCCGGAAGTCGCTAGCACCTTACGAAAAACAGAGATTGTAGATCGGAATCAAGTGTTCTGTGACCGGCAATCTTTCCTGGCGAGAGTTATAAAACAATTGATGCAATGTAAATTTCCCTATGGCCCATTTTAAATAACTAAACGCCTTTGCATTTTCGTATGGTCTATGTTGATTGCCTATGCTGCAGGATTTACTTATTTGGCGATCATTACTTTTGTCAATGACACCATGAAAGTATTAAGTACATCTTAGCAGAGATTTGAACTATTCTCCTGGCTCCTGAGCCACAAACAAAAGTTTTTTTGATCAGATGGTGCTGCCGAGCTGAAATTTGAAGCACCACGGTTTAGGGACGCACAGAAACACAAGTAAGGCACAGTTTAGACAATTTTTCTAAAATTCATCTTTCTCTGGAATATTCCAAAAATTATTTCTCCAAGAGATTGTTCTGCCAGTCTAAAATATGGTGCGGGATTATGTAGGTATATAAAACACAAGTATAGATAAGGCTTGTAACGGAACAAAATTTGCCCGCTAAAATTCGATTTAAATATTTCCGACCCCGCCTCTGGCGCGACGAAAGAATTCAAGATTGCGCTTTGTTTCGTTTCCGTGGAACACATGTTTTTTTTCTTCTCTGCCCTACATTGAAATGGGCCATAATGATCCATATCGACCCGACGACTCAGAGCGCAACAATATTCAAATTAATGATTAATATGACAAGCAGATCCTCATTTGTCGTAGGTACGAGTCTATTCAGTATATCTTCCGTTGCACGTCATTACCTACCTGAAGAAAACGACGTACCAACGTAAACTTACTTTCGTTTGTTAGGCAACACATTAAGCATGTAGTTTATTTTAGCCGCAACAATTGGTAGCATTTCGCTATTTTGTCACTTATAATTGCACAAGAGGTTTGTATTTTACCGAGTAAATTTGGGTTGTTTAGGTAATGAAAATCTGTTGCCTAGCAATTAGACGAGAAAAACTGTCAACTAATAAAAATGCGACACCGCAGGTGGAGCATTTTTAGGTTGACAGTTTTTCGAGTTCAATTGCTAAAAGGCAACAGATTTGAATTGCAACAACACAAATTTACTCGGTTTAAATACAAACCTCGAGTGTAATTCGGCAGGACAATTTAACGAACAAGAAATTCACATAACTAATCAATTACTGACAGACGTCAAACTAGTCATATGGGAAAGGATAATGCGATAATTGGTTCGAAAATGAATAAGTGAAAAAACCACTAGTGCATTTGTCGCTGGAAAAGTTGCAGGTAACTTTTGCCGCTGTCAAAGTGACAATTTCACTGCGGCTTATGCGATTTTTTATACATGAGTTGAATTGTCGCGTATTTGTAAATCTGACAGGTTGCTTTTGGTTTACTTTTCGTTTGATTTTATTTTGATTATTTTCTACGCCTTTCGCTGTGCATTGTTTTGAAGAATAATTACTGAAGAATTTAGATAATCCGTCAGTAATTGTGTTAGATAACGGGAAAACAGACAACATTAAAGTGTGGTTAGGTGATCATAATGTGCAGTTCTCCCAAAATGATTTTAAAGCCGAACTGTTGATAAAGGTTGCACAGTAAGTACGTCCGCAAATTATTTGATATTATCTAAATCTTGTTGGTACTTTTAGGAATAAACCAGCTAAAATGTACCGCATAACGCATTGACCACTTAGCCGAGCAATATGGTTACTTCGTTTTACGATTACCACCCTATCATTGCGTTTTTAATCCTATCGAACATATTTGGGGCATAGCGAAAAATTACTAGAATCGACACATTGGTAGAGATGGATGAAGCATTGAAAATTGCATAAACATGTGACAAAAAACACTACAATCGATAACTTCCGAAACGTGGCGCAATTCAGATAAGGATACGAAAACTATAATACACGAGTGGTACGAAAGCGAAAAGCAATTAGATCTTGAAAACGTTACTACTATTATTATAAACTTTGAACACGAAAGCAGTTCCGATGATTCCGATTAATTTGAATATCATCCATCACATAACCTGTAAAATTTTATATTTAGTACTTTCTCTGTAAAAGAGATGCTTCATTTGTACAGTTCATAAGTTATTAAAGTATATTGTATGTATATTCAATTAACGAAATGAATAATAAAAATTCTTTTTATTTTATTTAAGGTGTGGATTGTTCACACGAACAATGCACTGTCTTGTTGACAAGCAATGATTGACAAGTGATATAACCTAGAAATCGCTCAAAACTAGATTTGGCATTATTGCATAGTAATTACGTCATAGAAAATGATGACGTGCAACGGATGTTATACGGAATAAAATTGTATTATACAGGGTCATTCTTGACGAGCGTCAGTTAGAAAGATATGGAAAACCTTTGAAAATGAAAATAAACTGATAAGCCCTTTAAGGGTTTTGGAACATGATGAAATGAACTAAAATATTTTCAAAATGGCACCACTTCCGGAAATACCGGAAGTAGCCATCAACTTTGTTATTTTAAATTGGGGCCCCCTATTTTTTCTACATTTTCGGATTCTACGTCGAATTTGGAGTACAACGATACCCCATAGTTGACCCTTTGCTCCAAGGGCTTCGCCGATATTCAAGTTATCCCTGCAAATTCAATTTTTGACACAAAAACTTAAATATCCGCGAAGCCCTTGGAGCAAAGGGTCAACTATGGGGTATCGTTGTACTCCAAATTCGACGTTGAATCCGAAAATGTAGAAAAAATAGGGGGTCCCTATTTAAAATAACAAAGTTGATGGCTACTTCCGGTATTTCCGGAAGTGGCGCCATTTTGAAAATATTTTAGTTCAATTCATCATGTACCAAAATCCTTAAAGGGCTTATCAGTTTAGCTTAATTTTCAAAGGTTTTCCATATCTTTCTAACTGACGCTCGTCAAGAATGACCCTGTATAATAGTTACTTTCGTTGCATAAAATTAGGCGTCTTTCAGGAGATTTTTGATCATGTAAAAGTAGACATAGGAAATTCCTAAAGGAAATCCCCATGCCTACTTCTACATGAATATCACTGTATAATAAATAACTATTATATGCAGTGGCTTTTTTTCTCTTGCAAAATTTAGAGCGGGAACGAAAACATTCAAATGTGAACTATAATATCACACAAGTTTGACCTACACCTACCTAGCTCTGGATCCGGAACCCGCAGAGTTTCTATGATACAATCCATCTGGAAACCATTTCATAGAGAGCCCTTGGGCTAATCACCGTACCCTTGGAGGTTTTTATGACATCCATATTTTGTAAATGTTTATATTTTTGTATACCAATTGGGTATATTTACATACACAGCTAGGGGGAAAACATGTAGTGTTGCGTTTCATCTATGGCCATGTCATCTCAAATTTAATCCTGCCCACTCTACTGAATAATGGTGATTGAAATTATTCAACGAATACCTACCAAAGAATATTTGGTATATTCAGCGATGAAATGGTCAATGACGTCTAGTTTAGCACGAGATACGGCATTTATACAGGGTGATTCCTATAGTACCTGCCACCGTTTGGGAGCGTATAGGGGGTGCCTAGGGGAAGTCTTTTCATATAGGACACTTGGGGTCGGAAATCCAAAATAAGGGCGCCAGAACCAAATTTATCTTCTGGAATTTCACGCCTGTATGTAGGCAACCCAACCGACCGACGTTTCGCGCGGAGCGATGCAGAGCGAGTTAGCGCGAGGAAGCGACATGGGAGGGAAGGAGGGAAAACGACAGTCAAAAGCAATAACGTTTACAAGTGTTCAACGTGGCCACCGTTGTTCTCAATGCACTTCCTACATCTAGCCAACCACTCCCCTCGAACTCGCGTGAAGACTCCTATGTCCTGGCGAACAGCCTCTCCGGCCATGACGACGCGCGCAATTAAGTCCTCTTCGGATTCGACGGGAGTCTCGTAGACGTGCGCTTCCATCACACCCCACAAGTAAAAATCTAATGGGGTGATGTCGGGCGAGCGGGCAGGCCACTCCACCGCACCTCCACGGCCGATCCATCTGTCCGGATAGGTTTGGTCCAAGTGTTCCCTCACCTGCCGCCCGTAGTGAGCAGGGCACCCATCGTGCTGGAACCAGTGGTCCCAGTACAAGTTCACTGGAACATCCATTAAAAGTTCTGGTAGCACCTCGCGCAGGAAAATCAGGTAATTATGGGCATTTAGACGCGGAGGGAGGATGTAAGGCCCCAGTAGGTTGTCCCCAGGATGCCAGCCCAAACGTTTAAAGAAAACTTGTCCTGGTATCCTCGCGTAAACGTTTCATGAGGATTGTGCTCCGCCCAGTAGTGGCTGTTACGAGGATTGAAGGTCCCCTCTCTTGAGAATCCTTTCTCGTCAGTAACTAGCACGCTCCTCAGAAAGTTCGGATTAGCTTCTTCCTCCTGGACGACTAAGTTGCAGAATTCCAGCCTCCTTTCATGGTCACCCGGCCGTAACTCTTGCACTTTCTTAAACTTATAGGGGTGTAAGTTGTTGTTGTTGGCGATGTTCCACACTGTGTGTTGACTACAACCCACCTGATCTGCTACAAGTCGAGTGCTAGTACGCGGGTTTGCCTCGAAACGTTCCAACACATCCTCCTCTAAGGCATTTACCAACGGGCGATCGCGATCACGGGCGCTAGTGGGCTGCGAAATAGGAGGAGGTCGGTGTAAACAAACAAACTTTTCGAAATGGGTGCTTAAATGACCCAAGTATCGATGTGCATCACGAATCTGTGTGTAAAGTTAAGCCTCCGTCAGCTTACCTGCAATTGCCCTGTCTCGCACAGTCGGAAGTGAACTTCTTGAAAGACCTGTCTGCAGGGTAACTGACGGTTTGGATACCGCTCAGCGTACGCTCGTCGTGCAGCTCGTGCGTTACCATTTGCCAATCCGTACATGAAGTGCATGTCCGCGTATTCCGTGTTAGTAAAACGTGCCATAGTGTTTATTCACTTGATACGCGTCGTTGCAGACGGGATTTCGTGGGTTTAAACAAAATTCTGATCAAGTGTCAGCCACACATCGCCGCCTGAGATCGCTCCGTGTGCACCGCCGGCCGGTTGGGTTGCCTACCTACAGGCGCGAAATTCCAGAAGGTAAATTTGGCTCTGGCACCCTTATTTTAGATTTCCGACCCCAAGTGTCCTATATCAAAATACTCCCCTACGCACCACCTACACGCTCCCAAACGGTGGCAGGTACTATAGGAATCACCCTGTATATTATGTAGTTGTATAAGCCAAACGTCGTTGCTGCGTTAGATGAAATACAAATTTTTAATTGGTGTTCATAAGTCAACTTGTGCTGGGTGCGTTATAAATCACTAAGGTTTTAACCCTTTTTGATGTGTTATCATACGAACTGCGTGTCATATCTAACTTAAATTTATGGATTAATAAACCAGCAAACAACAACATGTACACAATGGAGGGTACCGATTAAAAAGTTTGCGGGATAATTACAATTGTGGTAATAAATTAAGCGCCCTATCTACATTTAATGTCAAAAAGTATTCTCGAAATTTAGTATATACCTAATTCGGTTGTATTTGTTAATGAGTAGACTTCTAATGCCCTTAAAGTTGACATTTTGTTCGGAACTAATGCTTTAGACGCGTTGCGAATTGAATTATAACTTTTCGAGCTGTTTATTTATACGGATTACTGACGCGTTGTAGAAACTCGGGAACATTCGAATTTTTGATGGGGATTATCTAAAATATAAACCTGCCGAATAATAGTAACAGAAATAAATTTTCTGGAATCATAGTTGACCATGTGTGATTTCTGAAAACAAAGCACAACATTTTCTGAAAATTGTCATAATGGCAGGTTGTTGTTGTCATACTACAAAAGTATTGAATATAAGTTTTATATTATGTGAATGTCAATGTTCGTTACTTCGTTTGGAACACTGCATTTATGCGAAGAAGCGATTTCAAAACACAATGTTAAAATACGTACCTACTCGTTATGAAAACACTGCGAGATACAAAAGGCGTTTTTGTATTTCTTATGAATACTACAAAAAGAAAAATTAATTATCGCCATGTTGAAATTGATAGACGTACGCGTTTTATACAAAACTGCTTACAAAGCTTTTTAAATCTCCGTGGGGGAATCCGCCGATTAAAATAAAAATGGTGTTATAAATTTAATGTGCCTCTTAAATTTGTTTTCTGACATTTTTTTAACTAGAAACTTTTAATTTAAACTCCCTTTAACTACAGAAAACAGAAAATGAGCCCACGCTATGTTCCCTAAGGGACTATACTCAAAAAGTCAAACGCGGGGCCCTTAATTAATTCTGTATTTTAAATGAGTACTTTTCAAGGAACAATACACTCCCAGGCCTTATAAAAATTATTGTCGTAGAATTGGATGATTGAAGAATCAAATTCAAAGGCATAACACCTCATTATCGATTTTATGAATGTAACAAAAAGACCATAATGATAATAATAATAGTTTAATACCCAACAGATTTAAATCCAATTGGCGGACACAGAAAATAACTATTGTTCAGTGTGCTAAATTACATGTGAATTAAAATCACTTTATGTTAAAAAATAAAATGATAATTAAAATACAAGTACTAGGCGTCGTACTATGCCCTACTATAGATCGTCTCACGTAAAAAGGGAATCGGGAGAAAGTAGTGTAACCTCCCACTAAGTTTATTGTTCATCTCAATGTCGCTGTGCTTTGAATAAAGATAGGTATAAAACTGGTAATTATTCGGGCCGTTGGAACCACCCTCTAGACTCCCAATGAATGAGCGAAGTGTTTATAACCGCATAGATGTTTATAATTTGAATGCTTATACAGTTGACCATTCAAATTATAAACATCTATGCGGTTATAAACACTTCGCTCATTCATTGGGAGTCTAGAGGGTGGTTCCAACGGCCCGAATAATTACCAGTTTTATACCTATCTTTATTCAAAGCACAGCGACATTGAGATGAACAATAAACTTAGTGGGAGGTTACACTACTTTCTCCCGATTCCTTTTTTTACGTGAGACGATCTATAGGAATTTTCTTAAATTGCTAAGATTCAATTAACATTCGCACATAATCTAATAATTCTGATAATTTGCAGTTATGTAAGTATGTATACCCTTTCGTGATAGGAGTTTGAAAAAGTTTATTCAAAATCGGATAGGGCAGACCCGACAACCTATTCAAAGACGTGCCACTCATCTTTGTAACTCTTATGGTTGCTGAGAAAAAAATTAAACAAGAAACACGTTGGACCCTCGGTTTATTTAGAGAAAGTGCTTGTCTTGATCCCCTCTATCACCCAATTTTTTTTACATGTGGTCATATGTAACACCCTGTATATTAGTAAACACCACAAAGTAAATTTTTTCAAGTTTATTTTAACAAGTTGAAGGCTGGGTTGCAGTCATTTTAGAAGAAAGTTTTTCACCGTGTTCGTTAGATATTGCCAAGGTCGAGGTCGAATTTGGTTTTGTTTGTGAAATGGAAGAAGACATGGGCGTTTATGTTTTAACGACGTATAACGTGGACGAATACCGACCGTCCGTTTCAAGTTTTCGGTGACGTATTTTTGCTTCACCCAGATACACCAATCAACATCGCTACATCCTGTTTGGGGAATTGTTTATTCCGACACTGTAGTCCGATTGCTAGATAGGATTTAATTGTTTAATTTATGGCCGTTTGCAACCGACAAATTTAAGCGGCGCTTAGCTTAAGCGTAACTTAAAATCCATGGCAACGATTATTGAGACAATGGTTGCCATGGATTTTAAGCAACGCTTAAGCTAAGCTCCGCTTAAATTTGTCGGTGCAAACGGCCATTAATGTGTTTTTGTAAAATAATAGTTATTTGTGTACCAAGGCCGTAAAAGTGATCTTTTTTGGCCGAAGCTGCTGTTTGTGGCCGAGGCGGTAGCCGAGGCCGCAATTCAGATGAGGCCTAACAAATCACTTTTCGCCAAGGTGCACACAACATTTTTTAGGCGATCATCAAAAAAGAATTCAAAAATTTGCTCATAAACATATTTTTTCTGAAAATCATAGTTATCTTAGATAATTAAAAACAAAGCATTTCCTGTCGTATGTAATAAATTATAATTAGCATCTTTGCGTGTGTTTTGTGCGTATCAAAATGGGTGATAGCGACAGTTCAGATACCCCAAATGAAATTTTGGAAGTTGTAAGCGTTGCGACCCTAAGTCATATATGATATAAGAGCAGGCGTTTGAGAGTAAAAGTACAATCGCAACTTCCTCCGTTGCACAAGATTTTAATAATGGCAAATGCAATAGGTCCTTCGTAACTGTGGCTTCCAAGACCTTATAGTTAACATGCTGTACAATTATTAGAAACCTGATTACCTACTTTGATGGCAGGTATATAGGTAGCTACTTGTGTTCTCGGTTAATTGCTGGTGATTCTTCGTATAATAATGTAAGCAATAACATCTTCCTCATGTTTTGGTTCTACACTTCAAAAAGGTCTGCAAGCAGCAAAGATTGAAACGTCAAACTATCATTTTAAATGTGAACATTGTGATTATGGAAAATAGTGTGAAACATTCCTACAAGTCCGAAAATGAAAAAAACGCTGATGGCCCAATCCTTGATGGGGCTAGACCAGATAGACGCTTTGTATTAAACAGATTACTGTTTCTCACACATCAGTTTCAAATAAGTAGGTACAGTTTGACAGATGTGTACAATAAAGTAAAGTTTGACATAAGCGTACAATAAAGTTAAACTTTATGGCCGCAAAAGCGTCCACAAAATCAACGTTTTTGTGATGATAGCCTAAAAATTTTATTTATGTAAAATTATGCAAGTCGTGTGTTCATTCGATCCCTTTAACGACGAAGAGCGGTGTTTCAGGGTCAATTACGATTGATTTTATTGATTAGCGACCAAGCCCCAAATGTCCACTTTAAGGGTTTTTCAAAATTTCGTAATTGACCGTTTGGAATTTTCATCTTGGCCATATTGTTTGCTAGGAATCAGGAATTCAAAGTCAGAATTGAATTATTCTGCTGTGCATGGGTGCGGATGTGTACCGAGAGAAATTTTCATTAATGAGCTAGCTAAGTTTGAGAAGTGTTGTAATTGGCCCGAAGTTCAAGGGCCACAGCATTCTTATTTAGTGCTCAACGTGCAGCATTGTATTCCTTTTTTTGTGTATTATCTTTTTTGGTCGGGTCAATGCACACAGCAATACTTATATACCTATTTTTGTTGTTTTCGTGCCCTCATCTCGAGTAATGTTATTTGTTTTTAAACTGTGTCTCGAGTAGTGGAATTGACCCCCACGCCCTGTTCCTTTCTTTTGCTGTATCACTGTATGCCGATTTTGAAATTACAGATTACAGCTAAATCTTATTTGGAGTTAAGAATCATATCTATAAAGTATACCTACTGATATTGTAACTACTCTTCATATTCTACAAAGACAAAATAGATTTCGGATTTGTTTGTTGCGTCCTACTCGCCTCATTATTTGAACTACTAATACATGAAAAGTTGTAAGTTGCCCTTGTTTTTATTTTGCAACTTACCTAGTTCATGTCACCAACGACCCCAAGAGGATAATTGAAATTCTAAGAATGCTTAAAATGAAAAAGTTTTTCTGGACTTGTGATACCACAAATAACTATTATTGGTGAAACGCGATTTAGATTTAGCAGACTTTTGTCGATTTCTTAATTCACTATTTAATCATTGGTTGTGACACGGCACATCTACTCTATTACCTATCAAATAGGCGTAATTTAAGGTCTCGTTTCCCTGGTATTAATTCTGAACCGCACAATTTGAACTCTTCTATTTCTAAAAGATTCACGACAGACTAAATGAGTTTATACAATCCTCACGTTTCCCTTCCTCAAGATTACTTTGCTCACAATGTCATTTCGTTTAGGTCATTCATTTTTTAATAAAGTCCTCGTTACGGTGAATTAGCTTTTATTGAGTTAGATATCTGTATAAGATCGAAATCATACGATAAATTCAGGAACGTATGAGCGATATTAACATGCCGATTTTACGTTATTCCGGATTATACACACATGCTGAGCATCTATGTATATAATATAGCAATAAAAGGGATTTGATCTCGGATTATCAACGAGAGTAGGAACGTTTTTGTGAACTTCATTAAATTCGGATGATCTCCCTGTCATTTACAAACGTATGAATACAGATAAAACTCAGTTCGGATTACAAAATTGAAATATTTGTCTTAAATATGTAATTTTCCTAAAATATTTAATTCTATACTTTTTTTACTTTTTTTAACAATATAATGGGCGATTAAAAAAGAGTGGCGGTCGAGTTGCCTTTGGAAGTTCCAAGTTAAGTACGATCATTGAAATAATTATATTATATGTATTTCAGTTAGTACGATTTTCCATGTAACCAAATAGTTATTTACATAAAAGTCAGGAAAATGACACATTACTGGCGAGGAAATATTGAAGTACAAGGCCCCTTCGGGTCCGATACTTTAATTTCCGAGTCAAGTAATGTCAATTTACTGACGAGTTTTGTATTAAATTTTACCCGAAATCGTATTTTAATATAAAATTTCAATTTTCATATAGAACTTTTGATTAATTTCAATCTGTCAATGATGACAGGAGTCATTATAGACATTTAGCAATGTGACAATTGCGGCAGGAAAAGTGACTGACAATGTACGTCGTCGTCGTATTTGAAGTTAATAAACCGATACAACGAAATATCGAAGGATCCTCAGTATTACAATCACTTTTAACGACAATTTATTTTAATCTTACAAAATACATTTTATAGTTAACAAAAATGCATCCCATTCATGTCTTGGGCTTTGAGATAATGCTCTTGGTTTTTTTCCCAACGATCTTGGTGCATAAATAACGATTTTGACATGTTTTGATCAAAATCCATGTGGTTCATAAAAATAGATCAAATTCATGTTTAGATCATTGAGATAATGCTCTTGATCTTTTTCCCAACGATCTTGGTGCATAAATAACGATTTTGACATGTTTTGATCAAAATCCACGTTTTCGCCAAAAATTCATCAAATTCATGTCTTGGGCATTGAGATAATGCGCTTAGTCTTTTCCCCAACGCTCTTGGTGCATAAATAACGATTTTGACATGTTTTGATCAAAATCCACGTGGTCGCCAAAAATGCATCAAATTCATGTCTTGGGCATTGAGATAATGCGGCTAGTCTTTTCCCAACGATCTTGGTGCATAAATAACGATTTTGACATGTTTTGATCAAAATCCACGTGGTCGCCAAAAATTCATCAAATTCATGTCTTGGGCATTGAGATAATGCGCGTAGTCTTTTTCCCAACGATCTTGGTGCATAATTAACGATTTTGACATATTTTGATCAAAATCCATGTGGCTTCAGAAAAATAATTTAACATTTTTGAATCACACACATGCGGTTATCAAACGTGCACGTTATCAACTCTTTCAGCATCAAGATAATGCGTTTGAAAGCTTTTACAACTCTAAATTCATGTGTAAAGAATAATTTGGGGTACATTTTGCTCTAAAACTTTTGACCGAGACCACAGAGAAGAGTTATATTGAATTGTTACACATCTAAGAGTCATAGGGAATAATCTAGCGAAAGTCCGAACTCGATACATGACCTAGGGAATGAAATATGTTAATTTTTATTATATTGAGTTCGCAGTTTTCCCTGTTCCCGATTCACTCGAAGTCGTATAACTTTTGTTCCTGTTGAACCAGCTTCCTGAAAATCAATAGCGTCCGTTCTTAATGTCCAACGTACCCGTATACCAGATTTCAACACAATCGGCCACTTTTAAAAAGAGTTAGAGCGCACACGGACGGACGGACGGACGGACGACAATACAAAACTATAAAGGATCTGAGGATCCTTAATAAAGTGGTTGTGTTGTCCCGGTATTCAATTTTATGTGAAGTTCTGGCAATAGAGGTCGACAATTATTAAGAAGTTTCGTCTAAGTATATGCAAAAATAAAGGGACTGCATATCGCACAAGTGTTTAGAAACTAATGACATTCCTTTTTTTATATTCGTCTGCGATGTTTGCGATGTTTGATCAACATTAAATTTATTTGGGGTAGATTTAATTTAGGAAGTGTTGGGGATCGTTAGGGTATAATTTTAGATTTAAGGTGTCTATAGTTGTTTTAAAAAAATATTGTCACGGGTAATTATGAACCCAGTAAGTAAATTTTTAGGTTCCTGTTAATTTGGGTAAGCTAAGTAGTTATTTTTTGAATACAACTTTAAAAAATAAATTTACACACGAGTAAATTTGCCGTCAACGCACCTAAATTACTAAATTACTGTCATTCGTTTGGGGGCGTAATTAAATCATTTATTATTAGACCTCTGGCAATGATAATGATAACGGAAGGGGTATGGTATCTGAGTTACACCCACTGACCATTTTTCTGTGCCGCGGGATTTTATTTCTTCCATTATTAAGGATCCTCAGATCCTTTATAGTTTTGTATTGTCGTCCGTCCGTCCGTCCGTCCGTCCGTCCGTCCGTCCGTCCGTCCGTTCGTCCGTGTGCGCTCTAACTCTTTTTAAAAGTGGCCGATTGTGTTGAAATTTGGTATACGGGTACGTTGGACATTAAGAACGGACGCTATTGATTTTCAGGAAGCTGGTTCAACAGGAACAAAAGTTATACGACTTCGAGTGAATCGGGAACAGGAAAAACTGCGAACTCAATATGATAAAAATTAACATATTTCATTCTCTAGGTCATGTATCGAGTTCGGACTTTCGCTAGATTATTCCCTATGACTCTTAGATGTGTAACAATTCAATATAACTCTTCTCTGTGGGCTCGGTCAAAAGTTTTAGAGCAAAATGTACCCAAAATTATTCTTTACACATGAATTTAGAGTTGTAAAAGCTTTCAAACGCATTATCTTGATGCTGAAGGAGTTGATAACGTGCACGTTTGATAACCGCATGTGTGTGATTCAAAAATGTTAAATTATTTTTCTGAGGCCACATGGATTTTGATCAAAATATGTCAAAATCGTTAATTATGCACCAAGATCGTTGGGATAAAGACTACGCGCATTATCTCAATGCCCAAGACATGAATTTGATGCATTTTTGGCGACCACGTGGATTTTGATCAAAACATGTCAAAATCGTTATTTATGCACCAAGATCGTTGGGAAAAGACTAGGCGCATTATTTCAATGCCCAAGACATGAATTTGATGCATTTTTGGCGACCACGTGGATTTTGATCAAAACATGTCAAAATCGTTATTTATGCACCAAGATCATTGGGAAAAAGACTAGGCGCATTATCTCAATGCCCAAGACATGAATTTGATGAATTTTTTGCGAAAACGTGGATTTTGATCAAAACATGTCAAAATCGTTATTTATGCACCAAGATCGTTGGGAAAAAGATCAAGAGCATTATCTCAATGATCTAAACATGAATTTGATCTATTTTTATGGACCACATGGATTTTGATCAAAACATGTCAAAATCGTTATTTATGCACCAAGATCGTTTGGAAAAAAACCAAGAGCATTATCTCAAAGCCCAAGACATGAATTTGATGCATTTTTGTTAACTATAAAATGTATTTTGTAAGATTAAAATAAATTGTCGTTAAAAGTGATTGTAATACTGAGGATCCTTCGATATTTCGTTGTATCGGTTTATTCTTATGAAATTTGGTTGTCCATCCTGACTCGAAATGGGGTTCCAATTATTAAATAAATGGATTACACCTTCCTCATGAAATAATAGTTATATGTAATCTTATAATAACACGACTAGTTTCCACATTTCAGTCATCTTCAGGTGAAAAATAAAAGGGTTTGGTTGTAGTTTACAATAGGTGGTTAAAAATTCACTTGTTGTATCGATAAAAAATAAACGGAGGTATAAAGTCGGGACGGAGTTTTTGGTTTATGTTTATTTTTTATCGATACAAGTATTTCCAACTTTAAATTACTCTACACCTGAATTTTTAACCACCTATTGTAAACTCCAGAGACTTGTTATAACTAGACCGCGCGTAACGTAGATTTTACTATAAACGCCTGTTGTCAAGATAGGATAGGCAACCAACTGTTCATCGCGGGGCAGACGTACGTTCTGTAGCTTGCTTTAGCCATGTTTATTCTAAATTTTAGTAGCAAAAAAAGATAACATATAGCTGTTAACTGTTTTAATGGAATTTATTAGTATTTTATTTGAACTAAATTGGTATATAACTGCCTTACTCTAGTCCTAATTTGATTTATATGTGTATTTTGGTCGTGAACACGTATGGGAAAATATACTCTTAAAACTAAACTTGTAAGTAGTAAGATATGATTATTTAGCGGATTTTGATTCAATATATTCCTACCCAAAAACCCAAATGGGCTGTAACTGTTATTTGTTTTTCTTAGACTGCTGATAACCATTTTGTTTACAACGCGGTGTGGTGTGGTTTGAATGAAAAACCTGAACACATTTTCAGCAATTTGGCAAATTTTTAATGCATCGCTTGATACGTGCAACAATCCTTCACGATTTTTTCTAATTAAAAGCTTTGACTGACTCTCCGATCCGAATATCGCATCTGCGCTTGCACATGTGGAACATAGACTTAGCTATTTTTCTTGTAAGAAAACACCTAATAGGCAAATAGGTACTGCTGTTGTCTTGCTGGTAAAGGATGTCGAATAATAGTTCTACGTTATTTTAACTGAATGGGAAAGTCGAAAACGTTCGGTATTGCATTATCGTTTAACACCTTCGTCGGTACCTTTCTAAAATCGGCTTCATTCCCCGCAAATGCACTATGGTGGGAGTACATTTTTCTCTTCGAATGGCTCTGATCCATTGGCCCTTTAAACTTTTATCTGTTGAAAATCAGCATATTATTTAAAAATTTATCGACAGAGTACATGTTGATAGGCACGAGTTAACCTAAGTTTATTGGTTTATTCTCAACAGAAATTTATCTGTTCACTAATTCGAGCTAATCACAAGAATTATTAATGGACGGAACATCTAAAATAACAGCTTATTTCATTATATTGCACATCATCTTAGCGATTTTTGCCCCGCAGTGCATTGTGTGTTGCATACTGTGTCGACAACACCTTAGATACGTTAAGCGCAGTCTAGTTATAACAAGTCTCTGGTAAACTCCAATCAACCCTTTTATTTTTCATCAAAAGATGACTGAAACGTCGAAACTAGTCTTGTTTTTATAAGATTATATATAACTATTATTAAATTTCTTAGGGAATGCATAATCCGTTTATTTAATAATCCATTATTCTTACTGCTTAGATCTCAATTGGTACTGTAGAGATAAGCACGGATATGTATAGTTCAAGAAACACATTTGCCCTCGACGACTTTTTTGTAGGGAATTTAGTTCTCTATTTTCTAAACTTTTTTAGCGCTTTTTAAGGCTAAAAAATGTACAATTTTTTGCGTTTTGTTCATCCGTGTGTTCCTCCGCCCGGGCCCACTTTGACGAATTTGAGCTACTTTTAGGGGAATTGTGCTTTAGCATTTTTTGGAATCGGTAGCTTATACCTCGAATGGGGTGGGGGTGCAGAGGCACCCCATGAATTATTCCTCGAAATACTATTTCTGAAAGTAAAACGTGCATAACTTATACATGCAACGACCACTTTGTCTCAGATCTTGTGTACGCATGCCTCTAGTGCTACCAAGTAAAACCTTTAATTTAAAATTGAGGGGGAGAGTAAACACGTTCTACCCTTCATGGTATTATAATGAAGGGTCTCATTGAAAGGAATTGGTTTCTACAAACTACAACTTTCCACCGCTATAACTTGTTTTACATTGGATCGGTCACGGCACTGCATCAATATCGAAAGAGGAGTTTATACACTTCTATCTATTACTACACCATGGCATTAAGGCCACCAAACGTCTCCCTGGCTATGTACATCCACATGTTTCTGAAATATTTCCTCCACATTTTAATTACGAAGGTGATTCCTTTAGAAATAAGTCTCGTATTTCGGCAACTGGTACTTCCATACTGAATAAGTTAACCCAAACAAGGCGTTTAATCGAAAGTTTCTTGTTCTTAACCAGTAAACGCAAAATATTTATCATTGTGGGCGATTATGAAAGTTTGAGACACGTTGTACGTACAATACAGATAATTACATTGTAGGCGCTTCAAACATCTATAACGATCGCGGTAATAAAGTTACAACTTCGCTGGAGATTTAGAACCGAATGTGAACTAAATTTTGAAGAGGGATTTTGGCGAAATGTTAAAGTGATTCGCATCTATCCCAAGACGACCATTTTTTCAGATAGCGTGATATAACTTTTTACGAGGGTGAAAAGTTCTTGTAACGTTATTATTTACGGTATGAAGCTTAAAAAAATTTAAGCACGTGCTTTAATTTTCTAGATAAATAACACTGTCGTCGAGTTTTGCTTAATAACGTGATATTGCAAAGCAGAGATGGAAGCGTTTCAATTCTCAATATACTTTAAGAACCATTTGGTGTCGTACTTAGGAAATTGACGGCCACATAAAAAAAGTAAAAGCCGTAAAACTTGGCTTGTAGTCAATATAACATCGTATTGATCGCGTATGAATGTACGTTTTCGTTTCAAGTGAACATTTCTGATCCAAAGTTATTATTGGTAACGTCGTTTATTCGAGCAAAATTTCATGTAAGATAGAAAATACATCTCATAATATATTATTACAATTACTATGTTTTACTCATGTAAAGGATTGCCACAAATTGGTAGCCGTATTCACACGTGTCTACTGTCTAGCTTCTTTTGGTAAACGTTTAATTGGGTTGACATATTTACACATCCCCAGTATAGCTATATAATATGTATATCTCGTCCAGATACATGTGTAAGTATTCTCCTCCGACACTCCATTCTGTTGATATCGAGATTTAAAGTCGCCAATAGATATGCCTCGTCCAGACGTTTCGAATCTCGCTCTGTGAGTGCCCCTCTGGCAGAGGGTGGTTAATAGAAATTAATTCAGTTCGTTGGTACTATGAAAGATAAAATTAGTTTTCAACCTCAACGCCTTTGTACGCGTTCGGCATCACTTAGCCAAGAATTTTTTCAAAAATGTTCTTTTTTGTTATGTACTTAGAACTAAGGCGCCGTTTCGGGCCAATGGAGTAAACTTTTGGGGCGAAATAGTTACAAATTTTCTGCCAATTAAAAATGTGTTATGCGATCCACACAATTACCAGCAAATCGTAATGCGTGTAGATTTGTTAACTAGATCCATGAAACTAAAATTAATATCAGGGAATTGGATAAGCTTTAAAATTAAATCAATAATTTGTGATAATCCACCCTTATGAAGGTTTGAAGGTGTAATTACAGGTATTAACCATTTTATTCTTTCTTGTATGTACTTACTATTAATCATTGAATTTCTTGTCACAATTTGATATTATTTACATTTTGCTGATTTTGCATAAACTGCCGATATCCAATCATGGCGTACTCCATGCCTTTGTTTTGAGTACCGTTATCTGAATCATGTTTGTTTGTTATACTGTACAGGAAATTATACCATTATTTTTTATTAAGTTTTTATTTCTGTATTCACGAAGAGTTGATTATCAGTGCGATGTTGCTCTGTCAGATTGATTCGTAACTATTCCGTGAGGGAAGTACCTAATACAGTTTGATTGTTCGCTGTATCTGTTACTTTCGATGTCTGTGTGTGCGAGTGGTTCAACCTGTCTCCGTGGAGCAAGTACCTAATACAGTTCTATCGTTCGCTGTATCTGTCGCCTACTCGTCTCGTGCGGATTACAGTTCTTAGCATCTTAGCAATGTGAGATATTTAGGGGTCCTCTCATTAACATTTCCTCTATTTAAAATATTTTCTGCTTGAGCGATAATCGATTTTCACATGAATACTTGCTATTGGCATTCTCACATGTACTTTTCGTGTTAAATTAATTTAGGTTAACTGAAGGCTGGAGTAGAGCCACACCATTTACATGTTTCCTATGTACATGCAATTTATTATTTTTTAATTTTAATTTTTAATTTTATCTCTCTCTTGTTTTGGGCCCTCAACAGGCATGCGCCCAATTACAGAGTGACCCGCATAATGCTATTTAGAGGTGCCTCTGCAGAAGGTCTTAAGTTGGTCTATACTGCTCCGGTATTTACCTTACGAATTAGGAAAACTGCAGGAAAACCTAATTCGGAGTAGCCGGTAGAATGCTCAGAACTGGTCTAAGGTAATTTCCATCTCCGCCACAGATGAAAAATTCACCTCAACCCAGGTTCGAACACCCGACCTCCGGATTTCTACCCAATGCTCTACCACTGAGCCATAAATCCTTTGCGAATTGTCGTAGCCCAATTGATCGTATAGGTATTTTGATGTGTTTTTGTACTGAATTGATTTATCAGATTTTCCACTGTATTTATGATGTTTTGTGTATTTTGTTTTTATGAACTTTAATTGATTTGATTATCTGATGTTTATCATACAACTAGATGACCCGACGGACGTTGTCCTCTTTCTTTATAGCTATGAATACCCAATCATTTCAGACTGGAATAAATAATAACAATAAATGATTTCAAAAAATTCAACTGAAAGTAGAAAAAGACTCCCTAATGGCCGTATGCCTCGACAAATTTAAGCGGAGCTTAGTTTAAGCGTTGTTTAAAATCCATGGCAACCGTTGTCGCAATAATCATTCCCTCGCTTAAATTTGTCGGTGCATACGGCCATTAGTGTTTCTGTAAAACTATGTATACCACGTGTTTAGTCTATCAACAGTCAACACTAAGGGCCGATTCTACAATGAAGGTATACAGGGTGTTACACGACCGTTCGAAAAAAAAAAATCGGGTTGTAGAGGGCATCAAAACAAGCACTTTTTCCAAATAAACCGAGGGTCCAACGTGTTTCGTTTGGGAGCCACCCCCCAAAGAGTGTTGAAATCTGCATTTCTTCTTTAATTTTTTTCTCAGCAACCATAAGAGTTACAAAGTCGGGTGGCATGTCTTTGAATAGGTTTTTGGGTATGCTCTTTCCGATTTTGCAATTTTTTTTTCAAAATTCCTACCCCTAAAGGGCGCACCCCTAAACTAGGGTGCAAAAAAAAAATCTGATTTCGACGAAATTTGGTATCTGGGGTTTTTTTAACATGAAAATCACGAATCTGAAATTAGTTTTTGAAAATTCGAAAAAAAAGTTCCACTGCAATTCTTGGCGGGACAACGAAAATAGAGATAATTCCACGAAATTTGTTGTGTACATACTAAACGAGTTAAGGAACAAAACTGCCGAACAGTTTTTTAAAATAACTTTTCAAACAAAAGTTATACTCATTTGAATGTTGGTCCTTCGGGTCGCGAAGTGTCCCAAGCCTACTAGTAAGCCATAATTTCGCATGTGTTGGTCGACAATGTCGCAAAAACAAAAGATTAACGGTTTGAGTCGATATTTTGTTATTTGGAATTAATTCGGTCATTAAATGATTAAAAAATTCGATGTATCGATTCAAACACCTACCAAGGTATCTTAAAGCGCTGATCGATTATTTATTATCTAAATAAGGTGGGGGAAAAAGTCAAATCACTTTCCGTATGATACTTTTTCACTATGATCAAAAATTTTCATAATCTTAGGTTGAAAAATAACTTCCAAAAGAACACGCTCCTTTTAAATACCTTGGTAGGTGTTATTAATCGATACATCGAATTTTTTAATCATTTAATGACCGAATTAATTCCAAATAACAAAATATCGACTCAAACCGTTAATCTTTTGTTTTTGCGACATTGTCAACCAACACATGCGAAATTATAGCTTACTAGTAGGCTTGGGACACTTCGCGACCCGAAGGACCAACATTCAAATGAGTATAACTTTTGTTTGAAAAGTTATTTTAAAAAACTGTTCGACAGTTTTGTTCCTTAACTCGTTTAGTATGTACACAACAAATTTCGTGGAATTATCTCTATTTTCGTTGTCCCGCCAAGAATTGAAGTGGAACTTTTTTTTTCGAATTTTCAAAAACTAATTTCAGATTCGTGATTTTCATGTTAAAAAACCCCCAGATACCAAATTTCGTCGAAATCAGAATTTTTTTTTGCACCCTAGTTTAGGGGTGCGCCCTTTAGGGGTAGGAATTTGGAAAAAAAAATTGCAAAATCGGAAAGAGCATACCCAAAAACCTATTCAAAGACATGCCACCCGACTTTGTAACTCTTATGGTTGCTGAGAAAAAAATTAAAGAAGAAATGCAGATTTCAACACTCTTTGGGGGGTGGCTCCCAAACGAACCACGTTGGACCCTCGGTTTATTTGGAAAAAGTGCTTGTTTTGATGCCCTCTACAACCCGATTTTTTTTTTTCGAACGGTCGTGTAACACCCTGTATACGGAGAATAAGCTATACCTAGAATAAATGTCGACGGTTGCGTTGGTTACCATTGTGTCAAACAATAGCATACATGTTGCTATGGCAGTTATTCCAAGAATATCTTATTCTCCGTAAACGTGCGCCCTTACCAAAAATGGATGTTAGGTATATCAAACTTTTAATATAAAAGGCGTGATTGCTTTGAAATAACCTCGAAACTTCTCAAAAAACTCACTGAAATCTGGATAAACTATCCGATCGAATTGACAACACACTATGAAATGAATAAATTAATTTTTTGACGGACATATTATGCCAATCCATGTAGCTGTTAAAACAATTGCCGTCGCAACGTCAAACGCGCGATGTTTAAATAGTCGTTAAGTTTTCTCCAATTTTCCAATTTTCTGCGCGATTTGCTTAGTTTTTCTTGCCGTAAGAACCTTCTACACAGAATTAGAAAACTTAAAAAAAAAAGATGAATGAAATCGATAAAATCGTTCTAAAGTTATTGCGTCACCAGAAAAAACAGAGCTTCATTTTTATATAAAGAGATTTGAGATGAATTATTTATGTGTGTTTTATCTTGCATTTTATTGCTGTAGGTGATTTATTTCATGTATTTGTGTGTCCTATGCCGGGGTTTTGTCCCGTAGAAGGTTTCCCTGGCATGGTCTAGTTGTGTGCGTAATATATTTATTTGTTCTTGTCATTTCTTGCGCATAAAAGTTCTGTATTTTATTTAATTTCCTTCCCGATTATGTCTCACGTTCCAACACATACAAGAACCGATTACACAACGCAGGAGTCCTTTCGTGCCACCCATATCGAGCCGACTGCCATCCAAATTCAACTCTGCTCTGCTTGTAGTTTTTTTCCAGAGTTGCCAACGGTAAGTATAGGGTAAGTCACCACTTTCAGTGTCGGATTGATAGACCCCTAGAAACATTACAAATTGCAGCGCCATACAACTTTCTAAAAAGCTTGGTTCTTCTTTATTAAGATTGCAATTGTTCCCATCGCTGTCCCAATGGATCTCAAATTCCTTGCCCCTTGGCTTGCCTCCATTTGGGATGTTGTCTCGTTCGGACTCACCGGAGCTGCCTTTGAGAGGGTGTGTGGGTGCTTGTGACCCAAGCTGGGCAGGGCAGGATTTTTTCAGAAACCTTGCCCTCCAGATACCGTAGCGAATGGGCGTGTAATTGTTTGGATAATAAAATGGTTGCTCCTTAGTTTACCTACATTTGGGATATTGTCTCGTTCGGACCGGACCGGAGTGCCGTTGCCAGGGCGAAATGTGGGCGCTTGTAGCCCGTGTTGGCGTAGTAACCATGTTCTGGTTCTTGTTGCAAGGTCATGATCTCTGAGTGGTATTGTCTGAACGTTGCCAGCTCGAACCGCTCCGTGGTCATATTTGATATTTTGGGAACTCATTCCAAAATGTATAGCACTTCTTTGGACCGGAACCGTTGTGGTAACGCGGCACCAACTCGTTGAGGGTTGCAGAACTAAATGGAGCACTTACTGGGACCGGAACCTTTGCGGTAACGCGGCACCCGTTGGACGTTTGAAGAAATAAATGTAGCAGCACTTACTTGGATCGGAACTCCTGATTTCTTTAACGCCTCGCATTGCAGCATTAAGCTTGTAAGGTCTAATGTACACTATATCCGACTCGAATTACCAAATGTAGCGTTAGGGTCGTAAATCCTAACGTATGTACACTCAAGCAAACTTACAGAAACGTAAATTCAATCGGGGATTATCAGAACAGAACACAAACCGGGCACGTTACTGACAGTTCGAAATGTCGACTGTTAATATTTATTGTAAGAATTACATGCTATTTATATCACAGATTTGCTTCCTTAAGCTATATTAATTATGTTAGTATTCAGGGAAATGCTGAATATGACAACCTTGCCAACAATGTGCTTAATTACTATCGTTTGCAGGTTATTTCCTGATCTACAGATTCCCTTGTTGTTCGGCATTTCCTTGTTATTCTTAATTATGCCTTCCGTACTTTTAGCGGTCGGTCTTAAACCTGTTGTAAATGAACATCTTGGCCAGATATCAATGAGCTCGTTGTGAATCTGTTCTGAACTGAACCGCCGGACTTATAATTTTAGAATTATTTTTTCCTAACCGGGTACAACATTTCATTCTAAAGACGTATAATAATTAGTGCTTATTCTCTCTCTCTAAAAAAAGGATTAATAAAATTTAATTCGAACAAAGCAAAACATTGAGTATAAAAGGTGCATTACTACTAATGAAGTCCGCATCTACGTAAGGTTGGCCGAAATAATGATTTTTGAATTTAAGAGACCAAAATCTTATTTAAACGTCGCATAATTGGTGTATCTGTATCTTCACACACTCCTCAAAACAACACTTTTAGCTGATAAGCAGTGCGTAAGCTGATATTTCATTTCTGAGATACTTCCTCGTATACATTTATTCTGTAGAAAGTAGTTTTACTGAAAATGTTGGTCAAAAATCACCGTGGTCCACCTACTTAAGACAGTTTGAGGCCGCATGAGAACTTGGAAAAGGTTTTGACGCATGCCGTAGAGTTTGATAATCGCGTGCACACCATTTCTGCAGATCAAAAGAAATGAAATATCGAAGAAATAGTGAAAAGATTAATGGAGCAGCAATAGACAAAACGACGAGGATTGAGATGCTGGGGTTGTAGTAAAAACGAACATATTAAAAGAAATTGTTCCGCAAGTACAGCGACCAATAATCCGGAAACATAGAACGACTAAATAGGTAGGAGCGAGCATCAACCTACCTAAATTCATTCAAGTCACTCAAGAATCAGCCAAATAGTTTAGATGACATTGTATTCGGGAAAGCGCGTTCGATGCAGTTAGATACGGGTGCAACGAAGACCATTGTAAGACCTGACCTAGGTCGAAAGAAGAAGCTTCGATAATTAATTCAAAAATCAATCACTTATTCGTTTCACGGTCGCGAGCGAGGTCGCGAGCGATATTTATTTATTTAATTATTCTTCGCTACCCTTTGCCTAGCGAACATTTTACACTAACTTCTTAAGCTCACCTCCTTGGTGCGAAAAATCAGCAAATAAATTTGATTTAGCCGGCCCGTGTGGCGCAGTTCAGTTGAAGCTGGGCTGTGGTGCTAAGGGTCCCTGGTTCGAATCCGGGTTCGGGCATGGATGTTTGTAAATATATAGGTAGTGGGTTGGGTTGGTAGAGCAGCCTTGGCTGAAACCTCGGCCACTCAAAAATGAAAGGCAAAAAATAAAAATTACAATTGTCCACTTCAATCAAAACTCTACATTGACTCCATTGAATCCAAAATAAGGGTCTCGAACAATTCGTCTTTCTTTCAACAAAATTGGTGCTTAAATATCAATTTTTACATCCTTTGACTGAAAACGTGATCGTACGACCTCCTAAAGTTAGTGGATATGTTACTATAACAAACCTATTTGTCGTTAAGGTTGGTTACACATGTTACACAATGATGCTTTTCAAAGCATCTTGTAGAAAATATCCAATTACTGCATTTTGCATCAGTAAGTTTAAGCTATAGTAACATTGAATATGTGGTTTTTATCTCGGTTTCTATTCAGTGATAGTCATCAACCATATCTGAAAAAAATGCATGCGACACTTGGTGCTAGACATTGCAATTTACATACGTTCGTCATATCAATGTTGCATAAAATATTATCCAAGTCTTGGGCACAATTGGACCCTTCAGCAAATGGTAGTTAATTAGATTCCGAACTCAAATAAATAAATTCCCATCGTTCATTTTTAAGAAGGAACTGATTATCATAATGAAGTAATAGGTTTTTCCTTCCGCGTAGAGAACTAGAAAACTTAGAAAGGAATCCAAAACTTTGTTTATTTATCAAAATAAGTAATGTTAAAACTTGGCACAAGAATTTAAAAGCAGATGTGGCTGTGGAAACGCAAACTATAGAAATCTTTCAGTTTGCCAATATCTTATAGAGCTTTTTCTTCTGAAAGTTTACTGCTTGTCATTATAATCTGCGGAAAATAGAATGAGAATTGCCATTTCCACTAAGCTTTATTAAATGCTTGCCAACTCCTCACTACAATGCATTGTAGATACTGAGTAAATCTGACATTTGATTGGCATCGAAAAAAGTGCCTAATTAGCGGAATTGCTCACAATTTCGTTCATTATCATGTATGAAATTGATAGGTACACATTTCTGTTTGCTGTGCAATGTTTAATTATGGTTGAGTTCGACCCACTCTGGTAATTATTCATAACACTGCCATACTTTACCTACTTACCTATAACGTTGTGAGAAAGATGCACTAATGTATTTAGGTATTTTTCATTAATTCAATAGCATTTTACATACATTAGATTTTATACATTTTTTACCAGTTATTGTGTCTACTGTGTAAATTACAAGAAAAACTGCGTTAAACATAAGCGCTTGCGGAACAAATAAATATAAAGCGCAGGGTTCGCCAAAATTTATGTGTTTATGAGTTTACGGTGCGTGTATGTACGGTTTTCTCGGAATAAAAGTATGGAAATTTATGTTTACTGCTACATTTGAAGTTTTACGTAAAAAACTATCTACCTAAGAAAATGAAAACGCAAGTTTAGTGAAAACTATGAACTCATGTCTTCGCTTCAAACTGCAGACAACTAGGGATATGAAAAGATAGACCCTAACTAGGAATAACTTTCCCTAATAAAGAAGAATTGATTATTGCTTTAATTAATTGTTTCAATCAATCGTTTGTTGCGTGGTATGTGCACGTTGGCGCTGAGTGTTTATTTTTATTCCGGTCTTATTGATTGATTTTGTCTAATAAATTTGTTTAATCTGTAAATGTTATATGTTGTGTTTAATCGACCACCAATTAACCTAGATAACAGTTTTCATGCTAAATTTGTCTATTGGTAGTTGGTACTCAAGGTTATGCCAGGTGTTTCTGTATAATATTTTGGACGGACTGACCATTTCCCAAAGTTTCTTTTTCATTTTATCAGAATTAGCTGTGCTTCCTCAGATTTTCCCCGTAGCCGATTGTGAGGAATTCGTTTCTTCTTACTTAGATGATATTTTAGTTGGATCGGCTAATTTTTGGAACATTTAGAGTAAACCGTATTATCCAAATTAAGGGATGCTGGGTTCATCCTTAGGTTGAGAAAGTGCGCTTTTTCCCGCTAAGAAAATCACCAGGCAAAGTCATTGATGAACAGGGGAAAAATTACTGCTGACAGGATTTTTAAATAAATTGCGAACTAAGAATGGATTAAAGGGCACTTGATACAGTCTGGATTTAGGTCCGTTCATAGTTGTACCACTGCACTATTAAGTGTAACAAATGATATTTTAGCTGCAACAGATAGAGGACTCGTTACTTTGCTGGTTATGATCGACTATAGCAAAGCGTTTGATATGGTTGATCATTCAATTCTTTTAAATGAGCTGAGAAGTATAAATTTAAGCCCTGATGCAATTGCATTGTTTGGAAACTATTTATCAGATAGACAGCAACGAGTAGTAGTAGGTGATTCCACTTCGAAGCCTTTGTTTCTCCGGCGTGGGGTGCCTCAAGGGTCGGTTCTCGGACCCCTGCTATATTCGCTATATACATCTCAACTTGTGAGTTCTGTGACTAAGTGCTCAGTACATTCATACGCCGATGATATGCAAATTTATTATTCGTTTCACATGTCTGAGCTACAAAATGCTATTCATATCATTAATTCGGAACTATCGCTGCTCAATTCATTATCACGGAAGCTCAAGCTGAAAGTGAATCCACACAAATCGGTATTTCTATTGTTTGGTAGTAAGAATAATGTTGCTAACTTAAATATGACTCCTTTAATTAAAATCGGTTCTTCCACAATTCGTATTTCCGACAAAGCTAAAAGCTTAGCGCTATGGTTGGATAATAGCTTTAGATATACAACCCAAATTAGCAATTATATTTCGCGTGCATACTCGCATTTGCGGATACTTTACGGGCAAAGATCTTTTCTCACCATTAAAACTAGAATAAGACTTTGTGAAGCATTTGTGTTGTCTCAGTTTAATTATTGTGTTCCTGTTTATCACCCATCCATAGATAAACTTACCTCTACTAGAATACAGAGAGTACAAAATTCATGTCTACGTTTTATCTATGGAATACGTAAATACAAACATATTAGCAACAAGTTAAAAGATGCCAACTGGCTTTCTATGTATCACCGTAGGGAACTGCAACTGTTCTGTCTTTTTCATAAAATTATTATTTATAAAAGCCCTCCATACTTATATAATACCATTACATTTAGAACTGACGTGCACAACATTGATACAAGATTTCGTGGAAAAATTTCTCCTCCCCTCCATTCTACTGCTTTATTTCATAGGTCATTTTCATATAATGTGTATCGTTATTACAACTGTTTGTCAACCTAGTTAGTAAATAGTTCTCAGAAAACGTTTAAAGTCAAAATTCGTAATATGTTAATGGACGAGCATATTCTTATTTGAGGATATTTATATTTGAAACTAATTCTACTGCTTAAGTTGTTATAGTTTCGTAAACTCCGTTCACTTTATTTTTTTTGTATTAAATTTATTATTAGATTTTTGATTTGGATTGGATGCATAGTAAAATATTATTTAGAATCACAGAATGATAGGTTTAGTTAGTAATAAGCAACAGTTATTTGTTATTTAATTCAGGGTTTAGGTGGAAGAACAGCGTTGCTGAACCTCGCCCTGAGATTATGCTGCATTATATACTGCATAATATAGCATATTTATTATTATTATTATTATACAGGACCAAAATTTCCTCCAATTAACTTAAAAAATCAATAGGATGAGTGCAATTTTCATCATTACCAAATTCAGGTAGAATCTTTTTAGGGGAAAGTTATAGTGTGTACAAAGCAATTTATTTCGATGAGACCTTTCATTAGAACACCGTAGAACGTGTGTTACCCCCCCCCCCCCTCCAATTTTGCAAAGTTTTACTTGGCACTATCTGAGACCATTTGGTTGTCGTACGTCAAAGTTATGCACGTTTTACTTTCAAAAACAGCATCTCAGGAAATAATTCTCCCTTCTAAGAATTTGATGGCTGTCTGGTACACCTTCAAGGTATAGGCTACCTACTGCAAACAATTCCAGGTTCTCTAGGACCATTCCCCTAGAAGTAGTTCAAAACGGGAGAAGTGGATCCGGTCGGACGGACGGACAAAACGCAAACAATAGTAACTTTTTTTTTCAATTCTTAAAAAAATGCGCTAAAAGAAGTAGGGCAATACTTCTTAAAGATCTGATAGTGACAAACGTGGAAACAGATGGACAGACAAAGTGCCAACAATAACGAATTTCTTTTAGTTCTGTAGAGAATGTTCTATTTGATATGCTCATTTGATTACTCCTGGCGCAATATCGGAGAAGGAGTAGTTCTACTCGGTTAATAAATGTTGTAATAAAGCAACCGTTTTCGTACAGAAATTGTTTTACCATACCTTGATGGAAACTACCAGATTTAATGAACACCTGCTACTTCCACGAACGCAAACGGGCGCTTCGTTACGAGAAATTGCAGTTTCGGATCTATTTATTTCTTTTCTATGAGTTGGAAATAGAAGGTAAAAACAATAACTCTAATTTGTAGCGCCGTTTTAGCAGTCGATAAGGAAATAAAGATACTGTAACTAATTTTCCGTTTGTAGGGGTTCCCGTAGAGATTTAAATTATTTTTGCCGCATCCAAAAGCTCTTTGCGATTTGAATGGGATGGAAACTTAATATTGTATGATTTAAACCGGAAAGGTCGCTCGCTTACACGTAGATAAACCTGTTAAACTAACCTGTCGCTTGACCCCAAAATTGCGGGACGCAATTGGTGTTAACTGAACTACTGAATTTTGACATTTCATCTCGGTCAATTAAGTGAGTATAATTAACTGTACTTAATTAATTGTATTGCAGAAAACGTTATCAAAGTGGGTCGTGTTTGGTATTGTTGGAAGCACGCTTAAATAACATGAATCGTAAGCCTGGTCCCAGATTTTAATCATAACAGGGACCGACTAATTAATTAACGTAGGGTTAATTTTTTGAACGTCACGTTAGCCTTCTGGAAAACCGATGTCCCGATCCCCATTCTGGCAATTTTATAAAATGTGAGACCGACATTTAGGGGGACTCTTTTTCTTTCGTATTTTAACGTTTAACGTTTGCAATTTATGTATCTAATTTTTAACCGAACCGTTTAATTTTAAAAGTAAGCTTTTGGCACCTTTCCGTTAACTATAAAGGGGGGTTGTGTTGTGTTTTCCGGCATTGTGCTTTCCAGTAGATACCGTTACTTATTTTATGTGTTCCGAGACCATTGGGACGTCGCCGAACAATATCAGGAAGGTTTTTTTATTATCTCCTGGTGGCGCCCGAGATTACCATACCGTTCCGCAGCCTAATGCAGTTTGCACCATTTGTTGTCAAATTAATTCTACCGTCTGATTTTCTAAAAGTGACTTGTCTTGCGAGGACTACCGAAGTTCGTTGCCATGTAACTGTTGAACCTACCCTCAGATTAATTATATATTTTATACTCACTAATACCAGAATAAGTTTTTTACGAAAGGGTTTTTACGCTTGTTTCGTTCATCTGGAATACGAATTGATTGCAACATTTCTAATATTGAATGGCTTCCAACTTCATAAGCTCGCGACTGCTGATGTTTCATGATAAAACGATGTTGTTTGCCAACGTATTGACGTCATAGACATTTATTTGCGGTTTAGTGTACCTGTAGTAATGGTGTGTAATTGACAGGAAAGTATTGACTGGAAGCTAACTGTTATAAAAAATTTTAATAATCGCTATCACAGTGAATGGAGAACATGTTGCGTGTTTTCTCGATCTTTACGTGAGCACAAAATGTGTAATCCTCTGTAATAAATAGCACAACGTTAGTATAACTTTATACGACAGCACTAACTTACCTGCCTTTGGTGATTTAATTCTCATGCGGTATGAACCTAAAATTTGTTATCCTAGGCAATACATAGGTATCACAAATTTGCACAATATCATGCATTGCAATTTATTTGAAGATTTTACTTGGGCCGCTTAGTGAAATTGGCCCAAAATAATGGGTGTACTACTTTTGCATTTTGTTGAGTTAGGTAATTGGAACATGGTGGGTACAACATCTCAGTAAAGTTCCCTTGTTGGAGTTATTTAAATTAACCTCTTTCCTTCTCAAATTTGAGAGATGAAAAAAATAGGAATCTTTTCCAATTTGTACATAAATATATAAATCAAATTTAATGTTAAATATGCCTAATTTTCTATGATTTATTAATATTAATTACATCATTGCATGTAATTTAACTCGTTCCTAAAGTACATAAACTGTCGCACATGTTTACATTCACACTTCTGTAGATTGGTGATGTTGGGGGAAAGTTTGGTGTTATTGTCAGATAAGTCAGGATATGAGACAATCTCAGTTCAGGGCCGTAGCCAGACTGTATAATCAGGACAGGCTCACAAACATTCAGGACAGGCGGCCTATTCCTGAACTATGACAAATGAAGCAAGCATACATAAACGTGTGTTTGTGTTTGCTATGCCACTGGTTCAAAATTACGTCAAAATGGCGTTACAAACGTATACAAACTTGTTCCAATGATATCGAGAATATGCCTCCAGACTGAAATCTGAAATGTAGGTAATGGCATTTCTAGTTTTCAAAAAAACACTACGGGCTTTATTTTCATAAGCACTTATTTTATTTTGCAAATAACCACTCGGCTGGCCTAAATTAACAAAAAATTCAAAATTTACTAGGTTTGTGAACACACGTGGAATTTTTTTTAAATAATGAATAATAATCTAAAATGAAACCCTGAATTTCTCAGAGTGACCTATTACTACATTAAATGTACCCTGGAACGAATTTAGTGCTCATCAAACAGCACAGACGATAGCAGATATCAAATGTCACTTACTTTTACACACTTGTTCTTTCACGGTAAGCAATCGCAATCCTCTACCTTTTATATTTAATAGCATGCTCGAGAAAAATACATCAAAATAAAGTAGTACTTCGCATTTTTTAAATTTAAAAGTTTTTAATCACCGATTCTTAACCAGATTAAATTTTCTCAATCGTCCTCGTAATAGAAGCGTATATGGTTAAAATTTTTCAGAGATTTTCGTAAGTAAAAAAGATGTCATTTTGCAGTTTGCGCATGCGCACATTTGATTTTTTACTACGTGTTTCCCTTTGCGAATTACATTTCTAGTTTTCGATTTTTACTAAATGTGATATGTTTTTCTTTACTAGAAGCATCTATGGTTACAAATTCGAAGAAATATTGTCATAAATAATGAAGTTGGGACTGCGCAGAATCTAATGTTTACAATATGAGATATGTTTGCCTTCGTTGAAAAATGCGCTAAGAGATCAAAGCTTCACCAAATATTTGTGATAAACCACCGACTTCACGAGACGCCCTCGGCCATTTGAGATGTTGATATATCGTAATTCTATACCGATAGACAGTGCAGCGTTGCGGGTTTTAAAAAACATGTTATACATAGATATGTTCGTTTAATTGATAACCGCAACATCGTCAATAGTAATAATTATATATTTTAGCACACTAGTAAATTACAATAGGAAATTCGGAAATCTGGCTAGGGCAGGCTTAAAATTTTTCAGGGGAGGCTCAGCCTGCCCTGGCGTACCTCTGGCTACGGCCCTGTCTCAGTTATTTGCAGAGGGGAGACGTTGGGGTCTGAGATATCAATCGTGGTATCTTGCACTTCCTAGAAATTTGAATGTAAACTTCTGTCGAGATGATCGACAAATCTACACAAAAGCGTCCCTCCTTCAATATTATCGTCGTCACCTAATTTGATTACCTACGCATTGTAGATTTGAGCATTAGAAGTTGCGTTGAATAATTTAATTAGTACTAAGCAGATTGATTAGGTTACCTAAAATGGCAATTAATTTCTCAGTTATGATCCACATGTATGGATTACTACTCTTTTACCCAGAAGATTCTAAAATTTCGTTCTATTAGGTATACCTATAGAATCGCGCTGTTGGTGCATGCATTTCCATTCTACCACCAATTTAAACTAGTTCACCAATTTAAACTAGTCATCAAGCAACTCTTGATATCTCACTCCTTTTATTCTTACGATGAGTTTTTAAATTGTAAACTTTAATGTAAATTGTAACCTGTTTTAACTTCACTCCAGTACAACCTTGACATGTGTAAGTACAATATGTATAGCAACACGAATTATATATTATTATTATTATTATCGGTGTTTCTTGTGAGAACTCAGGTCTAGCCTGGTTAACTAATCGCACGGATTAAAATCAAGTAACGATTAGTGTCTGTGTCTGGTGAAGTTATGTAGGGTCATTAAAAAAAAAAAAAAAAAAATCACACACGTACATTGGACATCTAGGGATAATGTAATTCGTACTTACCAACATACCTATTGATGGGCACAATAGCCAACGCTATCAGGAAAGAGGAAAACAAAACAAAAAAAATCATTATAATAATTCCTGTAATTTTATTAAATGGAGTTTATTGTGTAAGTGTTTCTTTGGCTTTGCGTTTGGGTTGAATACGAGTGGGTTGTGATAACGTGGTGTGCTTCTGTGAAGAAGGAGTTTTGTATTTTTTAATTGTATTTATGGTGTTTCTTTGTTCCTGAGGTCGTATTTGTGAGGTTGCTTGGGTTTTTGGTGGAGATATTGCAGTATTTTGTGAGCCTGTGTTAAGGTTTTTGCGTTTCGGTTGTATACGAGTGGGTTGTTTCTGAGAAGAAGGAGTATTGTGTTTTTTAACTGTGCTAGGGCGTGTAACTTTATTGGATGGACCTGTCTTTGTAGTACATGTTGCGTTACTTGTGTTTATGGTGTTTCTTTGTTCTTGAGGTTGTATTTGTGAGGTTGCTTGGGTTATTGATGGAGATATTACAGTATTTTGTGAGCTAGTAGTGCTGTATAGGTTTCTGCGTTTGGGTTGAATACGAGTGGGTTGTGATAACGTGGTGTGCTTCGGTGAAGAAGGAGTTATGTGTTTTTTAATTGTGCTAGGGCGTGTAACTTTATTGGGTGGACATGTCTTTGTAGTGCATGTTGCGTTACTTGTATTTATGATGTTTCTTTGTTCTTGAGGTTGTATTTGTGAAGTTGCTTGGGTTTTAGGTGGAGATATTTTAGTATGTTGTGAGCCTGTAGTTCTGTTAAGGTTTTTGCGTTTCGGTTGAATACGAGTGGGTTGTGAAAATGTGGTGCGTTTCTGTGAAGAAGGAGTTTTGTGTTTTTTAAATGTGCTAGGGCGTGTAACTTTATTGGATGGACCTGTCTTTGTAGTGCATGTTGCGTTACTTGTATTTATGGTGTTTCTTTGTTCTTGAAGTTGTATTTCTGTTGTTGCATGGGTTATTGGTGGAGACATTACAGTATTTTGTGAGCCTGTGTTAAGGTTGTTGCGTTTGGGTTGAGTACGAGTGGGTTGTGTTTGTGATAACGTGGTGTGTTTCTGAGAAGAAAGAGTATTGTGTTTTTCAGCTGTGCTAGGTCGTGTGGGTGAGGGCGTCTTTGTAGTGCGTGTTGCGTTACTTGTATTTATTGCGTTTGTTTGTTCAGGAAGTTGTGTTTGTGTGGTTGGTTGAGTTAAGTTTGGAAATATTACAGTATGTTGTGTGTCATGTTGTGAGTCTAAAGTGCTGTTTAGGCTTTTGCGTTTGGGTTGAATACTAATGGGTTGTGATAATGTGGTTTGCTTCAGAGGTGAATCTCTGATGTAGTATATGTTGTATCATTTGTTGTACTTGTTTGTTCGGTAAGTTGTATTTGTGTGCTTGTTTGGGTTAGAGGTGGAGATATTACAGTATGTTGTGTACCGTGTTGTGAGCGAGTACTGTTGTTTACATGTATACGTTGTGGATCATTTCTGTATGTAGTATCTTGTGTTATGTTTAGAAATTTACGAACAATATGGCATGTGTTGATAATGACTGCTTTTTGTAAATGTTTGTATGTGTTTTTGTCTAAACCTAATAGTTGTAAATTGTGGTGTATTGTCTTTGGTATAACTCCAGTAGCACTAAGAATAATGGGAACTATAACAGTAGATTTCATTCTCCATTGCGTCTTAAGCTCGATAGCTATATCGGTGTATTTGCGGTGTTTTTCTGCATGTGTTTTAGTTAAGTTGTTAGTGTTGGGTATGGCAATGTCTATAATACAAATGGATTTTTGCGTTTTATCTATAAGTGTAATGTCTGGTCTATTATTGTGGATAGTTTTATCTGTGAGTAGTGTCCTGTCCCAATATAATTTGTGTGTGTTGTTTTCGAGTATGATCTGTGGCGTGTATTTGTAGTATGGTGTCGTATCTGTTATGAGATTGTGTTTAAGTGCTAATTTTTGATGTATGATTTTAGCTACCTGATCGTGTCGATGTTTGTATTCAGTTTGTGCAAGTCGTGTGCATGCCGATATTATATGTTGGATTGTTTCTGATGTTTGTGAACAAAGTCGACAAGAATCATTTGTCACTGTTTTATCTTTATGTATGTGTTTTTTATAGTTGCGTGTGTTAATGACCTGGTCTTGTATTGCTAACATGAAACCCTCAGTCTCCGGGAAGACATCACATTCAGACAACCAACTGTGCGTTGCTATAGAGTCAACACAATCCTGGCCAACCTCTTGTGGAAATCGTCCATGTAAAGGCTTTTGGTTCCATGTCTGTATGTTATTTGTGATGTATGTAACTTTGGATGTGGGTGGGAGTACATTAGTTTCGTGTAGGTTAAGTGGTGTGTAAGATTTGTCTGCATATGTTACTGTTTTGTGTAAGACTGAAGTATCTGATTTGTTATAAAAGTATTGTCGTAAATTGTGTATTTGTGTTTGGTGTAATAGTTTTATATCTGTAAGTCCTCTACCTCCTTCCGAACGAGGAAGGTAAAGTCGTATACTGGAGGAGTGAGGGTGATGTATATGGTGTTTTGTTAATAGTGTACGTGTGTTTCTCTGTATTTGTTCTAAATCTGTATTTGTCCAACGTATAATCCCGAAAGAGTATGTAAGCACTGGTATGGCATAAGTGTTAATAGCTTTGATTGTATTTCTACCGTGTAATTTTGTTTTAAGTATACTGCGTACTCTTTGTAGGTATTGTGTGATAAGTGTTTGTTTTATACTCGTATGTTTAATATGTGTATTTTGCTGAAAACCAAGATACTTATAAGTTTCATTCTCGTCCATGGAATTTATTAAATTACCCTGTTCTAGCTCATAATCTAAAAGTTGTCTTTTACCAGCTGTGATGTGTTGTGTTTTACATTTATCAATTCCAAAGTCCATTTGTATGTCACGTGAGAATGTTTCGGTAATGTGTAGAAGGTGATTAAGTTTTATGCTTGTGGAAGAGTATAATTTAAGATCGTCCATGTAAAACAGGTGTGTAATGTTGTGATGTATTTCGTGGTTGTGTTTAATATTGTACCCAAAGTTAGTAGTGTTTAACAAATGTGAAAGGGGGTTAAGAGCAAGACAAAACCAGAGCGGACTTAAAGAATCGCCTTGAAAAATTCCTCTTTTAATTTGTATTGGGTCAGTAATAAGTTTTGTGTCGTTTAGTGTAAGTGTTAACGTAGTGTTCCAACATGACATTATGTAATTGAGGAATTGTGTAATATTGTTGCTGACTTTGTATATTGAGAGTACTTGTTGTAACCAAGAGTGTGGTACTGAATCGAATGCTTTTTTGTAATCAATGTATGCAGTGTGTATGTTTCGTTTGTTATGTCTGGATTGTTCAAGTATTACAGAATCTATAATGAGTTGCTCTTTACAGCCTCTGGAACACTTGGTACAACCTTTTTGTTCTTCGTATAAAATGTTGTTATCAGTACAGTGTTGGTATATTTTGTTGGTAATGCATGATGTAAGGATTTTGTATATTGTAGGAAGGCATGTAATTGGTCTATATTTAGATGGGTCTTGTGTATTGTTGTCTTTTGGGAGCATGTAAGTGATACCTTGTGTAAAGAATGCAGGAGTGCGATCTGGTGAATTAAGAAGTTCAGTAAATTGTTGCGCAAGGTAAGAGTGAGTGTAGGTAAAATATTTCCACCAAAAGTTGTGAATGTTATCAATGCCTGGACTTTTCCAGTTATGTAAGTGATTAATAGTTTGAATGATGTCTGTTGTAGTGATGTTTGTGTTATTCATAGGAGTAATGTATTCAGTGCGTGTGGTTTCTGTGGTAATCCACGGGGCGTGTGGATTGTGTTTAATGTCTTTGGTCCATAAGTCAAACCAGTATTGCTGAAGTGAGTGTAGAGATGGTGGAATGAGTTTTTCATTAGTGCTGTTTTGTGTTAGTGATCTGTAAAATAGTTTTTCGTTATGTTTAAATTGTGTGTTATGGCGCTTTCTGTCTGCAGTTTCCCTATAGCGTTTTAAACGGTTTGTGTATATTGATAGTTTTTGTGTGAGTGTATCTCTATGTTCGTTATAGTTTGTATTTTGTTCTCGTGTGGTGTGATTGTTTAGTTTTGTAGTTATGTGTTGTACTTGTCGTGTTAATTTTGAAGAACGAGTTCCTTGTATGTATTGTGTAATTCGACCCAAGTCACGTCTGATGTCATCGATGCGATTAATCAGGCGTTTTTCCCAAGCCGGGGGTGAGCGCTTTTTTGTTGTGTGGTGTTCTTTGTTTGTTGTTATTCTTGAACCGTTACATCTAGAAACTGCAACCGCACCGCAATACACAACAAAGTGTAGTTGATGTAAGCTTGTGTTATCGTTAATGTAATTTGGTAAAATGTGATCATTTAGTGTTTTTGAGAGTGTGCGTAATTTTGTAGTGTGACTTTGTTTAGGTATTCGTGCTCTTTGTGTTGGGTCAGTGTTTGAGAATTCTAACAATGCATTGTCAAATTCTTTTTGAAGGGATGTGAGTGTTTGGTTTATGGGATTATTTGTATCTATCGATTGCTGGGGTGTCGCAAATATCTGTATTTCAGTGTTGTTTAGAACGGGTGTATTATCTTGTACGATGAGTGTGTTGTTTGTGTTGAGTAGTGCTTCAATTTCGTGCCTGATTTGTTCCTGTGTGTCTAATGTAAGGAGTGTATTTTTAATGATAACTCTACGTTGGTCTGCAATGCGTTGTTCTGTCAAGTGTGCTAAATGTGGGTATTGTGTAATGAACGCGTGATATAGTTTACCTCTGTATGCTGTCCTGTCCGTTTCCATCTTCGTGATCTCCAGATACGTACCGAAAATGAATCCCTTCGTCCCATTTCATACGTCTTTTGGAGGTATCCTTTGCGCTGGTCCCATCCACAAGCGGTTGAGAAGCAGGCACAAAGGTCTCTTCATGGCGGTCCTCTTCAGGTGGTCGTTGTCCTCTTCGTAGTCTTCTTTCGGCTGTAGAGGTTTCGGGTATCCCGACGAGCGGCCGCCTGTTCACCAACTCGTCACTATCGGCTCGCATGCTGCAACGCCCAGCGATAGCTCCAGACGTGCCCTGACGCTCCTCAGGTAGCGGCATTATTATTATTATTATTATTATTATTATTATTATTATTAATAAATAGGGTGGGGAGAGGTACACTCAGCTCCGCTTTAATAATAATCATTTCTATTCAAATGAAGCTCTATAAAGGTCCTGTTGCTGGTAGGATCATCACATTAAATAACCATAAATGGTGTAGTATGGATTTAGTGTGCGGTTTTTGAATTTATAATGGCTATAATGGTTTGTTGGTGCAGAACTTTAACTATTTGGGCAGTAAATAGAACTAAACTCCTCCGAATATAGTAGTTTGTAATGTGCACTTCACTAGCACCATAAACACAGCGTACTTACATTTCAGTTTAAAATTGCATGCTAAATAATGTCACACGAATCATACAAACTAAAACTGTTTGCAGGGCTAACTTCATACTCTCACTGTGCTACTATACATTGGTTTGAATAAATCATTCGAAATATCCACTCTTATTATCATAAGTTACAAGGGTTTTGCTCACCCATCATCCATCGAGTTCAGCCTTTGAATACAAAATGCACACACTTTCTGCTGGGTTGAACTCTGGCCTATTTATCAACATCTCCCTTGACCTTTCTATGCTCATTGCGAAATCTCGTACAGTTTGTTCGACAGCTACTAACAGTTCAATCGTTTTCCTCTAATTTCCCACAGTGTCGCATGTTGGCGTCTAGCATATTTACCAAGATCTCGTTCGTTCTAATACCACTAAGAGCAACACCAAGATAACGGTGCACCATTTCAAACAGACAAACAATGAAACCGCGCGCTTATTGGCATCCTCATCTAAATCGGAATTTAATTTAGGTTGACCGATTTTCGGGAGAATCTATAACGGCCCCTTCCTTGCTTAAGATGAATAAATCGAACAGAACACGCTATCACTAAACCAACAACTACAAACCGCCTGAAATCAACAGACGTTTTAAAATAAAAGAAAAATTCAACTCTGGAGAATATTTTGTGATCTACAATCCACGTTAGAGGTCTCCGATTGATGCAATTCAATTTCACGGATGTTGGAAGCGATGTATATTGGGTATAATTGAGGTTTTGATTGAATGAGAGATTTGCTAAATAAATCATTTCAGAATACCGAGATTCGATTTCCAACAGATATACAAAGACGTTATGCAAATGAAGGGTCCGAAAACCAGCCTCTTTATTTGTAACTTAGCATTGTAAAGCAAAACGAATAATATTTTGCACAAGATAAAACATTATTAAATAGAGGGTTTAGAACCTTATAGTATGAAACATTTTCTGCGGTTTGTCTATCGTTATACTTTACACCGCAGTTTCCCTTATTTCTAAAACTTTTGTTTGTCGTTTTTATAACTACAAACTTCAGTGCACAGCTCTCCCTGAAAAAAAACATGCAAGGTTACTTGATCTTTGTTGTTACAGTACACATTATCAGATTATCCATTCTACGCGAATAGATCTCCAGGGAAGCAAATTATGCTTGGTGTAATTGAATTTCACACTCAATTGGGTTTATTTTGAAAGCAATATGCATCTTATTTACATATCGTTTTGTGAAGTTCATTGGATGGTGTAAATTAAGCTGAATCTCCGCAGAAACCTTCTGCAGTATTTTATCATTGTAAAATGCAGAAGGCATTCCGGATATGAGCAAAACTCGGGTGCTTATTAGCATATGTGACGATAGCATATGAAAAGTACTGCACCGTTAACTGCATGATGCACATGCAAATTTAAAAATTTTCGTCCGTTTTTACATTCATTTTATTACGAGTTCCCATATGATACAAAAAATTTATCTACTACAATTTTGCTCATAGTCGTTTAAAATGAAAACTGCAGTATAGCTTATACGTTATAGATTACTATTATTGTGCAATGTTGTAAGTAACGCCAAGAAACTTCAAATTATTCCCAATCAGTATTGATAGCTTATTTTCTGGAATTAACCACTAAATAGATGTATGCTGAATATTACAATAAACTTTGCCGGTTTTTGGCAATCACTGATAATCTGCGAAAAGGATTGGCTAATGCATCTGAGTTGTGAGGAATTTTCCTTCAATCCACGGGATCAGCAACATTCCCACAGGTCTTTTGTTGTCATCAATTTATAGACAATCCGCGTGCTTCTAATCGAGCAGTTTGATCGACGATTTTAAAGTTATAGTGCGCCTAGATTAACGTCCAGAGGTTTTAGACCATGTACCGGATTCATTAACCTAATAGTCTTCACAGCAGGGACAGCTTCAATCCAATGATACCTAATCTTGAAGGAGTTATTTGGTTCCAACACGTTTGGATGGTACCATGCTGACGATTCCTTGGATTCGAGGGCCATTTGTATAGCAGTTCCCTCGTCATTCTCAGAAAGTGAAGTTACTTCAATTATTCGGATGGTGATCTTGTCCAATGTTTTTGAGAAGGTGAGTAATCAGTAATCTCATCGTGGTGATTTTTCCATTTCAACATGGCCCCATCTGCAAATGCCCACTCCGGCTTGTCTGAATTAGTTTTCAACATAATGTTGACAAGCTTACAGTTGGCATTAATCTTTCTTTCTTTTTAATTTAATTTAATTTGCGTTCTTACTTTTTGTCGTAACCACCGCCATTTGCATTTCGTATACTGAGAGTGTACCTTTCTTTAGGTTTTGGATGTTATTTATGTACCGCAATTTCCATCGACAATTCCTGCTTCATCTACGATTAACCCTATCATTTAAGGGGTAAGAAAATTTTAGGTTATCTTTCATTTCTTTTAGGGTTTTAATTGTTCTCTTTGTATCAAAGTTAAGGGTTCGAACCGTTCGCACAGCCACCGATAATTTTTGTCATCGTCTTCAACAAACGCAGTTTATTTTTTATCTATATTTGTGGGTTAAAGAAAAGTGCAATTTCCTGAAGTATCAGCGAGTGATTTTGTATGAGTTTTATTAACTGAGCTAGTTTATCGCGACGACAAGATTTTAGTGTTGTTAAAAAAGAAATAAAACTCATTAAAGATGTTCTTTTTTTTAATTATCGACCGTCTGCATACGGTGCACCATGTAATATAAGCTTCGTAAACTTTTTAAGATGCGAGCGATTTCCGGGATAGGACCGTGTCTATGTTGAACGAAAAGTCAAAGTTTCGTTCACTGTCAAATGAGGCTTCATCTGGACAAGAAAGCAAACTAATCAAAAATAAAAATGAAAGGTGCTAGTTCAATATGATGTCTTCCTCTTAGTATCTGGTTCGATATGCGGTCTAGGAGAAAGGAGCTGGTCTAATATGCGGTCTATTATGTACAAAGTTGTTTACTATGATCATTGAATAATATTCGGATTTATTATTCAATGCAATGATAAAGTTTTCAGATTTTTCTTGAGATCTCTTGTAAGTTTTAAAATTGCCACCATGAATACGGGATATAGGTGTAGTATGCGGTTACATCTAGTGCCTCGTTACCGAAAGCAATAATGTAATTGCAAAATCGGACTGGGAAAAGTACCATATAGGAATAATAAATTATTCGGAAATTGAGTTTGATAATGTGTATTAATAGAAGTTATACATTATCACCTATTCCGTCAGAAGAAATTGGAGAAAGTGACACATCAGCTAATGGGATAACGGTTTTGTTAATTAATGGATTAACTTAAACGTATCTCAAATATCTTCTTAAACACAAAACGAAACTTGAAAAATTCTAGTAGTCAATTTGGCGTAACGGTTTAAGACTCGGACTCTAACCCCACACGTGGTGAGTTCGAATCTCACAACTTGCTAGTTTTTAGTGGTCTCCTGCCTAACATGCTTCAGAGGGCATGTAACGCTAGCCGGCAGTCATACCACGACTGTCGTTAGGTTACACCATTGAATATATTATTCAATGGTTAAGCCGGGCTCAGACGACTCGTGTACTTGGCGAATACACAATTATTTGCGTACTTGGGAAGTATACGAGCTTGGCGAGTTGCGATGGCAAGCAGGGCACTCACACGACGTGTACATTGTACAAGTACGCGAGGGCGAATATTTGGGGCGAACATTTGTAACACTTGTATCCTTTTCCAGGCATCATTAACTGCATTTCGATTTCATGGTCTTTGTGTTTAGCCATCCAAATGACCGGCTCATTTTCATAAAAAACAAGAAATTCCAACACAATCTCATTTGTCCACTCCATTTCAATAAAAAAAGAAAAAAACAAAAAAAAACGTCTGTACGCTTCCGTCTTTAACTAAAAACTAAATTAATAATCGCACTAAAGGCAAATTATTTGTGCATTCCGTTTGAGCGCCTCTACAAGTATAGATAAGTATGTACTTGGCAAGTGTGCGAATAATCGTGATCCCTTTGACTCGGACCAATTTTACCGACAAGAAATGGAAAACTAACGAGTGACAATTAATTGTACAAGTAACCCACTCACACGACATGCCAAGTATACGAAAGTAACGATTATTCGCCAAGTACACGAGTCGTCTGAGCCCGGCTTTACACAGACGGTTGTTGATGCGATCTGAATACGTCTGTACCTAGGGAGTGCCACCTATACGATAACTAACTAACTAAATGCTGATTACCAGTTTTTTTTAACTAAATGAACGATCGGGATTTTTTAATATCGTTTATTGAACCACTTTTGTGGTATAACATTGGAATAATTACAACATAATATAAATATATAAATATAAAGATAAAATGTAAATAGACTATGATTTAGATTAAACAAACAACAACATAACAATATTAAATGTAAAAATAAAATGTAAATAGACTATGATATAAATTAAACAAACAACAACATAGCAATATTAAATGTATATAAAAATTTCGATAAAAATTACAGTTAATAAATTGTAATTATAAATTCGCCATCTATACCAAATGTAACTTTGCAATTATAGTTATTTATTACAATCGGTGTTTTTTAGAGGGACACAAGTTTAACACATGATAAAGTAAAGAAATATATTTTCAATATCAAACTGGCTTTATTAGATAGAAAATTGTTAATGTTTAAATATGATTTCGGTCATATGGCCGCCACGGCTGGTGCGTACAAGGCGCAATCTGGAACACCAATTCTCACAAACTTTTCGCAGCATTTGCGGCCGTATTTCGCCAATCATTAATGTTAAAGTTAATTGAGGTACGAAAAAACTGTAATTATGTCCCTATACCGTTCACCACTGACAGTCACGTTCTGACAATCATCGTTTTTGAAGACATATGGACCAATGACTGCCAGTCCGTAAAGTGCATCAGACAGTAATGGTGTTTCCACAAAAGCTTGTGGATTATCTTCACTCCAAATGCGACAATTTTGATTGTATATACGTAATCATTGAACCAAAATTGGGCTTCATCTGAGAACAAAATTTTGAATGGAAATTCGATATCAATATCAACTTGTGCTTCAGCCCATTCGCTGAATTGGCGGCTCATACGATGGTCGTTAGGCTTTAATTTCTGCACAGGGTGAATATTGAAAGCTTTTAAGCTAATATGAATATCCTTTCATAAAATCTTCCATAAAGTGGAAGGACACAATTCCAGGGGCTGAGAACGGCGACGAATTGATTAATTTGTATCTTCTTTATGCTTTCCTGTACAGGGTGAGTTAACGATTGCGCGGAGTAACTTAATGCCGTGAAGATAAGATTTTTCGATAAAGATTAAACTAACAAAAACCAGGAAATCCAAGATATTTCGAAAAGAGAGATAGGTACAGAACATGATTATCAAAAGTTGAAGGTTTTTGGAGGAGCTAAAATATGACAGAAAAATATACAGGGTGTTCCATTTAAAAAAAGTGAGATTTTTTAATATGAAGTTTTGTAATTTTGGATGTACAAAAAAACACCCTGTAAGCTATTTTTTTATTGTTTCATGGTAGATGTATTTATTTGACTTTTACTTTACCCAGGATAAAAGATATAGAACCTGGAATCAAAATTTAAGTATAATAATTTTTACAATATACTGACGCTTGCAAATATTTCTTACAAATCGAATTATCTTTAAAATTACTAGTTTTCCGGATATTAACCATAGGTATACTAAAAAACTCGTACAATTACACGTAGAATTAAAAACTGCATTCAAACACAGGGGGTCCATTAAAAAAATGCACCATTTGGGGACCCTACTTTGTGAGCGCACCCTGTATAATTGCAAATATTTTTAACATGTAGAGAATATTCAACCATATCATAATACAAAAGCACTCTATCGAAAAATGTTATCTTCAAGGCATTAAGTTACTCCGCGCAGTCATTGACTCTCACCCTGTACAGTGGTTACAGCTTTTTCAGTTCGCACTGTTCGGCGTCTCACGGGATGCACATTATCATTAAGAGTAGACGTGGTCCGAAAACGATCCATTGTTCTTCGAATTATCCGCTCTGAAGAACGATGTACGCCATAAAATAGACGAAGTGCACGTGAAGTATGACGAATAGAACCATTATTTTGATAAATTGATTTTTTTTCAAAAATCCGGCCCGTTATTCTCTGTTTCCGTATACCTAATATACATATTCAAAATTTGAACCGCATCCGTTTAGTCGTTACTTCGGAATGCAAAAAATGTTATTCGTTAAAAGCAGGCCCGGACCCAAATGAAATATCGGTTCCGGTTCTGTTTATATTTAAGCGAAAATATTTATAACGGTTCCGGTTCTAAAAAATAACGGTTCGGTTATGTGCATTTTTTTTGTACAAAACGGTCTAGTCTTTTAGAAAGTATGGCATTCAAAACATTCATTATAACAACGTGATTTGTTAATTAATAGGTGTGAAAAAGAAGTAAAAAGTCATGCATACCAAAACGTGACTTATCGTCAGTGTAGCTCATTTACGACGACAATGGGAACAAAGGAGGAAGAGGTAAATATTTATTTAAACTTAATTTATTAATAAAAACAGAAAAAATACACAAAAACTTATGTAAAAAAATTATGAATGGAGTTGTTGTTTTTTTTTATTTTCCAAAACCTTACCCTTCCTTGTATTATTTAGATTTGCAGTAGTGGATAAATTACCGCCACCGCCACCGGTACTGTCTTCAATTTTCGAGACGTGATTGCCGGCGCGTCCTTCACTGTTAGGAACCGTAAAAAACCGAAAAAATAATAAGGGTTCCGGTTCTCAATAAGTTTCCATTTCTGAAGGAATAACGGTTTCGGTTCGGTTTTCGGTCCTGAAAAAAATACGGGTTCCGGTCCGGGTCCCTGTTTGAAAGTTGATTAAAACGATGTAAAACGTCGACATTTGATGAAATTTTGACATACAGAAAAAACTGTGATCGCAATAGCTACCCTAACTCATGATAGGAAGCTAAAAATAGAAAATACTAATATAACATTAAATTACATTAAATGTCAACATCCACCAATCGGTATGGGACAGTGTATGTATTTACCAGAAAACACATACACACAGAAAACGTACATTGGAACCTGTTGAAATTTATAACGCAATTAAATAATAGCATCAAAGTAGGCAAACATATTTTGTTATTCGTGTACACACCGGTGTTCTGTTTTATTTTATATCCGCAGTAAAATAATGTTATACTGCTTTTTCATGGGTTACGTTTCAATCAATAATAGTAAAGGCCCTTTTATTTTATTTATTTAAGCATTCATTAAGTTATAACTGTCCGAGTTACTCTTTAGATCCGTATAATACGATCCTCGAATGCTGCATACATATTTATGCTTGGCTATTTGTTTATATCCCTTTATACACGTCGAAACGAAATGTAGGAAAAAGACGATACCTACAGCATCCTTCGGAATTGATTCTAACATTGCGTTGTGAGAATGGGTATGGAGCCATTTTCAACTTCTTTTCCCAAGATATCATGGATAAATACGCTAGTCTGAACGACATTTCAGAGCTTAAGATCAAAAAATTACCTATAAACCTATCACTCCTTATATGCAGCAAATGATGGAAATGGATGAAATGCTAGAGATAATCAGATGGGATCTTAAGAGAAGGCAACCAATTACGTGGAATTTAGAATTGTTAGATCTAGGCTTCTCAGCTCCCGAGACCTGGCAACGCTTCATCACTCTGGGAAGTCCTATTTGGTTAACCGAGTCAGGGACGTGCGTGTTTTCCCAAAGGGGCGTCTGGTAGTGAGTTTTCCCTTAGCGACCTAAGCGTGACGCGCATCGTCGGTGGTAATTATTGGATTAGATACCTGAAGGGGAGAAAAGACGTCGCCTAAAATATGCGAGCCAAGTCGATATCCTAACCAAGTTAAGTTTTATGTAGTTGTTATACTAACTTTCTACAGTTTTGTGACGAACATTTCTGCAGAATATATATGTAGCTTCTCGCTTAATAGGGTGGCGCCCATCGTGAAGAAGAGGGGTGGGTTAAGTTAGCACCCCTAAATCGGCAGACCAATTTGTTAGTTCGCCAAAATATTGTGCTCATTTTGTGCTAATTTGCGCGCCAATTTCCAAATGTGCGCTTCTCGTTTATGAGAAATTCAAAATCTTCCTGTGGGTGCCCAACTGGAACACCATCATTCTCATATCCCACTTAACGTAGCACTCCTTACAATCGAATTGATTTGAAACTTGTCATCTTTTTGTGCGCCTTCCGTTCAAGTGGGAGTCCACCTTAATGATACACACCATCATGCTCGTATCGACATAACACAAAAGTTTTGTGCTTGTTTTGTGCTGATTTGTGCGGCTTTCCTTTCGGAGTAATTCGAAATTTCTAAAGGGGTTGCCAACTTAATGTAGCACCCCTTACAATCGGATCGACTTGTAACCTATGTCATCATTTTGTGCCTAGTTTGTGCGCCAATTCCCAAGTTTTGTGCGCCTTTCGTTTCGTGGAAAAATTTTCCTATTGTGGGTGCAAGTTAGTGCTAAACACCAACTTCTGTCTGTGTTGTCTGGAGGTTACAGAAAACTTTTCCCTGCAATGTCACAACTCATAATAATCACCTCAGAGCAGGAATATACACTTGCCCAGTGCCCTGAGATAACGTCACCTTTTATAGTGTAGGTATAAATTGAATCATCATGATAAAGTGGAGTAAGTGTATTTGCTTATGGCGAGAAGGTAAAAATGCTGTAACTTTTCATCGGCCTCTAATGAATGATCTCGCCAAGAGAAATTGCTTTTGCCTAGACTTTTCCCGCTCTTTTTTTTCCACAATATGTTTGGTATTAAAAATGGGTACATTTCATAAGAGTATGATCTAGAATGCTTTATATTTAATATCTGCACGGAACTGCACACAGCTAACAACGTGATAAATAAAACAATCGCCGGTGGCTTAGGCAGATTAATTTTTTCTACTGCCATGCAAATTTACAATGTTATCAAAAATTAGTTTTATTGTAACATAATTCATTTCATTTAATTTTGAATCTTAATTGCAACTTTGCATTTACAAACGCAAGAAAAGTTTTATTCCAATGATAATAAACGTCTATTGCTCTGTGAAGTTCCATCTGATAATATTATTGCAGTGAGTTTCCAAGTAAAACTTTTCTGTACTAAAGTTGCAGAAGAACAAAACTTTCATTTCCAACTTTGACGTTAAGTAGATAAAGGGTAAATTCTTTAATTCAATTTTTTACGTTTGTACAAATTCTTTTTTCTCGTACGATGTTCAGTATGGTTTTCCACTTTATAAAACTTTTAATGTGCAGTTCAGCGTTACCTAATTGCTACTTTCTGATTTTGGCGCTTTTGTAATTAGATTTTTAATACAAAATTTGTAATTAGTTGGTGACTTTTTCTTGCAATATTCGAAACAACATTTATTTAACTGGCACGAATTTATTATTCTCTAATACATTAACGCTTCTTCTCTGTTGAGATTTACAAATTAACAGTAACTTGTTTGAGAAAAACCTTAGGTATTTATGTAAAATATCTCAAAACAGTGAATGCTAAAAAAAGTTTTCAAATCAGTATTATTTATAACCATCCGTAATTAAAATATATTTTGAGAAGTATTTATAAGCTTCCATAACATTAATTACATTTTAATGCTATCCTTCTAAAATTTGTAAGTCAGAAAATTATGCAATTTCTTTTCGCTTGGCGTATAGCAAGTTACTTCTGAAGTTTTGAGCAAAAGTAAAAGAGTCATTTCTGCAATGAACTTATTAAACAGAATTTCAGAACTAACATGTAAATCTTAAATTGAAGTCTAACAAACTTTTGTGTAACTTGTTTATATGCTTATGGAGCTAACTGATTTTAACGAGGACTAACCGTAGTGAGAAGCACCGACTGTTAAATTGGAAATGGGAATATTATACTATAGATTAAGCAGTATTTCGGTATTGGCTTTAAATAGAAGTCCCATAAAAACAAACTAAAGTTCACACGTTAAAAAGGTGGTGAGGCTGATACGATTATAGTACTTTTCGTAATGAAAATTTTAGTACGTCAACGGAGTAAAAGTTTTTTTTTTGCTGGCTAGAATATATTATCTTGCCCATCCATCAAAGTCTAACACACATTCTGCTTTGTAAAGTACGTGACAACAGTCTAAAAGCAAACGCCGCCGTACGGAAAAGTGTTTTATAAAGATCCAATAGATATTGCACTTGTTGCACATCCTAAACGAAAAGCCAATGATAAATGCCGACAGTTGGAAAACATACAGTTTACCTGTACAATTATCTATAATTTGTAAATACTGTTAGTCACGTCATCACGTGAGCCATTATTTAGTAAAACTAACGAATACCCACAACGCCCACGCGATATTTTGATAGTCCATATCACCGACTAAGGAAACTACGCCGACGGACACAACGCCGACAGTGCCCACTTCGCCGACGGATACTACGCCGTCCGTGCCCACATCGCCAACACGTGTGCAAGGGGCACTAGCCGAACGTGACCACAACGCCGACTGTTCGAAAAACCAGGCCCCTCATACTCTGTCCAGTGTGAGTTTGCATTTTAAAAAGTTTAAAAAAAGTCCTAAACCTACAAATAACCTAATATCCAAAGCTGCTTTGATTCACGCTCTGTCCAGTTTCATTAAGAATTTTCGTATGAGTCTGTATATTCTAAACCTACAATAACCTAACGTCAAAAGCTGCGTGGTGTTGCACACCGTCCGAACTGTTGTATGAGTCGACGTTGTGGTCACGAAAGGCTTAGTCTCCCTTGTTCACTTGTCGGCGATGTGGGCACGGTCGGCGTAGTGTCCCTAGTCGGCGATATGGACCATCAAAAAATCGTGTCGGCGTTGTGGGCATTCGGCGAAGTGTCCCGGCCCCTAAACTAACTTACAATGTTTGTAACCAAATAGGTACAGCCATAAGCTACATTCATATATGCTGCGATATCCATATCTGTACACGAATGTTGAATTTTGCATCCGCATGTAATTTCCTTGTCACAAATGTAAATCCATACAAAATATAATGAAATACAACAGTAAAACTCCCACTCTCAGGATAAATGAACATACAGTGCGTTTATCTTACATTGGAACATTCGATTTTGCATGCAATGGTGTTTCCCTATGTTGTATTTAAAAAAAAACGCATCACGGATAATGTGCGAGTCACAACTGAACCAGACTTTACTTATTTTTATGTTATGTACGTTGAAATCTGTTGAAATAGAAGGTATTGCTTCATCAGGATACTACACTGCAAGTAAATCGCGGGCTTGCCTTGCACTGTTGTGACCTTTGTATAAATTTATAATTTCATCTTTTCATCACTTTAGCAGCATTTTTGACATTTATCTGCAAGGCGGTAGATTTGAAGGTGAAAGTTGTATATTGCACCTACTACCCATTTGAACTACTCCTATTAGGTTGACGTGTTTTTTCAGATGGGACATGGAGAAAAAGCATTGCATGCAAAATCGTTTAAGATAAACGCACTGTATACATCGGGCTATGATAACATGAGGATCAAGTTTGCAACACCAGCCGAAGATTCCACGAAATCCACAGATTTAGGTACCTACGTTGGAACTGTTGGGTCCATACAATGATATTTGTGGCATATTTTTTAGAAATATCGTATATCGTAATTCTTTATTAACGGCCAAGCCAATATTATAACATACTTCTAGCCAAAAACCAGTTTATTAAATCAACAGTGAATTCCCAGTACTTTTGAAGGCGACTAGTAGCAGTCCGAAGAATTCGATATTCAAATGTAAGCTGTTGATCTCGTCAACCATGCGGTTTAAAGGGCTATTTCGGAAGTATACCGTTCGACATTGTCGTGCATGTAGAAGTTGAGCCGAGCGAACAAATCGTTGCGGTACATTTAAATTAATAATGGATAAAATATCCGGACAGTTCAGGTGACCATTAAGTAGTTTGTGTTACGTACAATAGATGGCAACACTGCAGACCATCGGCTACATTCATTCGAGAGATCGGCGTTATGTACAATTGACGTTACGTTATGCTGTATACGTAGTACAATAAAAATTAGAAAATCTACAGTCCACTTATTATACATAAAAATGGTCCAGTCGATCCGGATGGTATAAATCAGGATTAATTAGAATTCGATGGATGAAGTGTATTTTCATCTTGGCCGACTACACTGCTATCACCTGCTATCACCTACAACGTGCAGTGCAGCACATATGCACATCGAAATAGAACTGTATGTACCTACCTACCGTTTAGACTAAACTTTAAAATTGCAATTAATTATGCAAATAGCATAAAGTATTTTGCTAATTTGTTAATTTAGTTAATAGAAGTGGCGGCTATATCCGCTAACCTTCAAAGTTGGTGTTAACCATCTGTCATTTTAAACTTGGTTCCTCATAATTGTGTTGTGAACTTATTCGAATCATTAATGAATATCAATAATTATTCATTATCATAGAATCGACCGCATGCAACAATTTGCTAGCGTTCACATTGAATATGTTGTAGAATCTATAATTTTACAAAAAAGTTACGTTAATCAATCGATGCAATGGCTGAGTTGAAGAGGTTCAAGGCGAAACGGGCTTACTGCAAGGCGAGTGTTACACGCATTTCAAATTTTCTTAATCTGCACAAAGACGCTACTCTCACCGACACATTAATAAACGAGTTGGAGGTACGCAAGGGAATGTTATCGAACTGCTTTAAGGAGTATAATAATTGCCAAGTCGAAATTTCATTTTTGGAGGAAGGGGAACCGGAGATTGTTGACGACTTCGAAAATAAGTACATCAAATTGATGGCTGAAATCGACACAAAAATAAAGGCGTTCCATTGTCGTCTAGCACCAATTGACAGTTCGCACAGTGCTTCTCAACCATTGGCATCAAACCATGTTACAGTACCGGACATCCTAAAACCCAACACCAAACTTCCATCAGTTCAAATTCCGTGCTTTGATGGAAAGGAACTAAGCAAGTATAAACCCTTTAATGATTTGTTTGTGGCCGTGATTGGTAATAACAGTACCTTAACTGATGTTGAAAAACTGTTTTATTTACGTAGTTATTTAAAAGGTGAAGCCTTGTCCTTAATTGTTAATTTACCTATTGTTCATGAATCATATAAGGAAGCTATATCCATTTTAGATAGTAGATACAAAAATGAGTTTATCATTACCAGTTCTCACATTTATGCTATGTTAGATGTACCTGACATAATCAAAGGGACTGCGAGTAACATTCGTGAATTTGTTGCCAAGATTAAGCAAGAAGTAAGCGCATTAAAAAACTTAGGTCAACCAGTTCACGAGTGGAATATGTTATTGCTTTGTTTATTGTCCAGAAAACTCGATACATATACTAATAGAGCCTTTCAATTTGACAGGAACAATGCCAATGCATTGCCCACACTTGAGGAATTACTGCAGTTCTTGGAGAGTAGAGCTACAGCTTTAGAATCTGTTGGTTTTCCAGAAAAAAAAATTGAGCAAATCGCTGATGTGCAATCTTGCAGTAAAACCAAAGGCAAAAAAGGGGAAAGGAATGGAATGTAATTATTGCATGGAATTGGGACACAAGGTATATAGGTGCAACAAGTTTAAAGGAATTTCTGTTATAGATCGTATCAATTTTATTGAAACCAAGGGTTTTTGTAAACTCTGTCTGAATGACCATATTGATAAATGTAATCTTAATTTAAAATGTCATGTATGTAAAGAAGGTCATAACTCTTTACTGCATCAAATAGAAGAGAGTAGTGTGGTTTCTGTTGGTCAGAATCATGTAGAAAATGTTATCCTACCTATTATTAAAGTCAAAATTAAATCAAGGAATGGCCAGGAGACTGTTGTTAGGGCACTTGTCGATACAGGATCTCAAACTTCCTTCTGTACTACCAATTTAATTAATAAATTGAAATTGAACACCTTTAATAGTGGTAAAACTATTCTCGGCATTACCAATACAATGTCGAAGGTTTCTAAGGCTGTTCACTTATTGATTGAATCATGTACAACTAATTACAAATTAAGTATCAAATGCTCAGTGGTGGAGAGGATCACAAAAAATCTGCCACAAGTTCCTATTGACATATCACAGCTTATCATGCCGAACAACATAATTCTGTCTGATAATGAGTTCAATGTGCCAAAGCCTATTGATTTATTGTTGAGTGCTGACATCTTTTTCAAAATTTTACGACAAGATCGTCTCCAGATTGGTAACTTGGTGTTGCAAGATACAGTATTTGGTTACATGGTCAGTGGTACTGTGCAACAAAATATTTGTAATTTATCCTTAGAATATTGTCATTTTAATTTAGAAGAGTTGGTATCCAAATTTTGGGACACTGAAAAGGTCTCTGAAATTTATCCTGAATTCACAACTGAACAAGAAGCATGCGAATCATGCTTTCAAAAGTCTGTTGTGAGAGTGGGTAATAGGTTTCAAGTGTCTTTACCATTGAAACAAGAATTAAATCCCGATACATTGGGAAATTCATATAAGATTGCCTTGAAACGATTTATAAATTTAGAAAAAAGGTTTTCCATTAATCCTACCTTATTTGAAAGTTATTCAAGGTTTATCAATGAATATATTGAGCTTGGTCACGCAAAAATGGTTGAACTTCAAAATGATGAAAAAATTGCTCATTTTCTAGCTCATCACCCAGTTATAAGGGATGATAAGAAAACTACCAAATTAAGAGTAGTTTTTGATGGAAGCATGAAAACAAATAAGCAGGTATCATTGAATGATTTTATGTACAACGGAGCGGTAGTTCAAAATGAGCTATTTGATATTTTGTTATTATTTCGGACATTCAAATTTGTGATTCTAAGTGACATAAAGCAGATGTACAGACAAATATTAATTTCTCCCGAGCACAAACCTCTTCAAAATATTTTATGGAGAAGCGATCCTAAATCATCAATTACATGTCTACAGCTACAAACAGTTACATACGGGCTAAAAAGTTCGCCCTTTCTTGCAACTCGTTGCCTAGTGGAGTTGTGTAACCTGGAGGGTAAAAAGTTCCCTTTGGCGGCCAGGGCAGTGTTACATAACACGTATGTAGATGATATTTTAGCTGGTGGCGACACTGTTGAAGAAGTCATACAATTACGAGATGAACTCATACAATTATTAAGTAACGGATCATTTGAATTACATAAATGGTGTTCTAATAACCCTTCTATTTTAAATGGTATCCCAATTGAATTACAACATTTTGATGAACGTGAGATGAATCATGATTTGATAGTAAAAACATTAGGGTTGTCATTTGATGTTAAATTAGACATGTTTAAAATATCAAGTCCCAAGGAAAGCATCACTAAGGCTAACACTAAACGTAAAATTTTGAGCTTTTTATGTAAATTTTATGATCCTCTAGGATTGGTAGGCCCACTTTTTGTATCTGCAAAAATTATAATGCAAAGGTTGTGGTTAAAGAAAATAGACTGGGATGACATTTTAAGTGATGAGTTACTTGAAACATGGGAGGAGTTCGTAGAGAATCTAAGAAAAATGGAACCAATTAATATTCCAAGATACTTGCAATTGAATTCCCATGCTACTAGTGAGCTTGTAGGTTTTTGCGACGCTTCCATGTTTGCATACGGTGCAGTTGTGTATATAAGAACTGTAAATGAAACTGTTACGTCAACTTTATTGTGTTCTAAATCGCGCATAGCTCCGTTGAATAAAAAACTAACAATACCCAGGTTAGAGTTAAACAGTGCGCTGTTATTAGCAAATGTAATTCATAAAGTATATAGTGTATTAAAGAAAAGGATAAACAAGGTGTATTTGTACTCTGACTCTAACATAGTATTAGCTTGGATAAAAACAAACTCTGTTAAATTAAATCCATGTGGCAAACAGAATAATAAAGATTCAAGGCTTAACGAAAGGTATGCAATGGTCGTATATTAATACAAAGGACAATCCAGCGGATTGTTTGTCTAGAGGTATTAATCCAAATGAAATTTCAAAAAACAAAATCTGGTGGTATGGGCCGAGTTATTTCTTAAATGTCAACTATAAGCATCCGCTGTCTGAGGTAAAACTGGCAGAGCCATTGCCAGAGCAGAAAATAGCCTGCACTCAAATTATTTTGGAATCTAGTACATTATTTGCCAAATATTCTTCAATAAGTAAGTTAGAAAGAATCATAGCCTGGATATTAAGGTTTAAGCATAATGCAAGTAGGCCAAAGTATAAATTAGTTGGTAATTTAAAGCCGTTTGAAGTTTATAATGCCTTAGAAAAAATCTTGATCGTTGAACAGCAATTTCACTTTCACGAAGAATTCAAACTAATTCAAAATGGTCAGCAAGTAAAGACGCAATTAGCATCATTGCATCCTTTTATAGACAGGAGAGGAATTCTTCGTGTAGGTGGCAGGTTGCAGAATGCGCAGATTGAGTATGACCAAAAGCACCCTATAATACTTCCAAAAAAAAGCATCATAACTGATTTAATTATTATAAGAGAGCATAAAAAATTGCTACATGCAGGTCAAAAACAGATTTTAAGTAGCTTAAATTTAAAATATTGGTTAATTAATGGAAATAGGGAGATAAAAAAGATTATTCATAAGTGTGTAATATGTTTCCGATTAAAAGCTCAATGTGCACAACAATTAATGGGATCTTTACCTGAACCAAGAGTAACTTACAATAGACCATTTCATAATGTAGGTGTTGATTTTTGTGGTCCATTTCAATTAAAACAATCTACTATTCGAAGGTCTGTAATCACAAAATCATACATTGCATTGTTTGTGTGTTTCTCTATAAAGGCGATTCACATGGAACTATTGTCTGATTTAACTGCTGATAATTTTCTATCGGTTCTTAAAAGATTTATATCACGTCGAGGCAAACCAGCAAAAATCTATTGTGATAATGGTGGCACATTCAAGGGTGCTAATAGAAAGCTGAGTGAATTGCGAAATATGTGTAAAAAAGAAAGTGCGAACAAGGTAGAGAATTATAGCCTAGACGAAGGTATAGAATTCATTTTTACCCCAGCTTATTCGCCCGTATTTGGCGGCCTTTGGGAGGCGGGAGTTAAAAGTGCAAAGGCACATCTAAAAAGAGTTGTAGGGAATAACGTTTTAACATATGAACAGTTTAATACTATAATCATTCAAATAGAAGGCATCTTGAATTCGAGACCTCTCACACCAATGAGCAACGATTGTACTAGCTTGGAATATTTATCTCCTGGTCATTTTTTGATAGGAAGCACGTTTACTAGTTTTCCGGAATCTGATTGTACATCGATTCCGCAAAACAGGTTGAAAATGTGGCGTTTGTGCACGCAAATACAACAACAGTTCTGGAAAAAATGGCATGTAGATTATCTAGTACAGTTGCAAGCACGACCAAAGTGGAAGGCACCTACTCCTAATCTACAAGTAGGCATGCTGGTTCTAATTAAAGATTTAAATTTACCTCCTTTAAAATGGCCATTGGGTAGAATTACACGAACTTTACCTGGAAATGATAACAAGGTACGAGTAGTTGAAGTAAAAACTCACAAAGGCACCTATATTCGTTCTGTCACAAAACTTGCTATCCTTCCAATTGATTTGTAATATAATAAATTGACATTCAAGATCTACACTAATATAAGTAACACATTTTAGACAAGGAAATAATCAAGTAGCTCTGCTATCCTAAACTGTCAAGTGAAATTCCGTATACTTTGTTGACGACGTATCTTTACATTTTTGATTATGTAAATTCCAATAATTAATTTAATGTATTGATAAGCAAAAATAAGTAATTTTAAGATGGACGTTGTAAATTTAATTTATGTTGCCTTGTAACTCCGTTTGTGACTAATTGTTGTATCCTTTGTGTTAATTATTTGTATTGTTTTATGGATATAAAACAAAAAGGGGGAGTATGTTACGTACAATAGATGGCAACACTGCAGACCATCGGCTACATTCATTCGAGAGATCGGCGTTATGTACAATTGACGTTACGTTATGCTGTTATACGTAGTACAATAAAAATTAGAAAATCTACAGTCCACTTATTATACAGTTTGAACATGCGGTAAGTAAACTTCTCCTCTGTTTAATACCCTAGCCACACACTCCTCAAGTAGCATGGGAAGTAGCGTGACGAGGAGGCAGACACGTAGTGTGGCAACATCACTCGCATTGCTACACGTCATGCTCCTCGTTCTGCCAACCGCTCCATGTTTTGGGCGCGAGTCAAAGGATCGGCAGTACGAGCGCGAGTGCCCGGCCACATAATCGCGCGAAGGGCTGGTAGAAGTGCGTCATTCTTATTTTTTTATTGACGAGTAGATGTCATCCAACACCTCCGTTAGCGAAGACGACGAGAGCGTATCTCTTTTTAGGAAAATGATGTAATTAGCTATTATACTAAAAATGCATAACCAACAGTTTCGACATCCATCGTGTTGCAAAGGCGAATGCCAAATGCGGAGTGAGGCGATTAATTGCACGAGTAAAGCAGTGTGTGGACAAAGAGCGCAACATTGCGGCAGCGCGTAGAGCAGGGCGATGGGCAGTGCGAGGAGCATAGTGTGGCTGAGGCAGGGTCAGTATTCCCAAGTAAAGTCGGACATTTTCAGTGCGATCCAAAATGTCTCCATTCAGAAGTACTTTATAAGGCGAAGAAAATTGTTCTGTATTTTTTCTAACCGATTAATATAAGTTGAATAGTATGGTGACCAGATCGTGCAGCAATAGTCCACACGCGACCTAAGTAGAGGTACCTATAAAGTCTTCAGTGCCGTTATTTTGAGGAAATCCTTGCTAGCCTTCGAGATAGCACGATCGTAGTGATTCTAGTGATAACCGTGCATCTCTCTTTTTATATGTAAAACTTGAAAAAGTAATGATTTTCAAACATGAACTAGGATAATGCTATATGTAAGTAAATTTCTTTGTTTTGCTGGCTTTCTTACTTGCTTTTTCTTCTTCTTTGTAAAAATTTGAAATGTGTAATTTGTCATTTTTTAAGAATAGCTTAGGTTGTTTGCAATGCAGCATCTTTCACTCATCACCTTACTTACATATGACACGGTTTGGTTTTGCTTTGTACGCACTTATTTCACAGAAGGCTACAACTATGAGACAAAGTCCAAAACTCAAAGCCATGACGTTGGTCCAGAATCCAAGGCCATGGCATTGGACCAAAGTTCAAGGCCGCACCTTTGGGAAACCCAGAGCAATGACCTTGGGAAAAACCGAGCCGATGGGCATGAAAAAATTCACAATTTCGCAATCCTTACAACCATCGGAGACATTGGAAATGATAACCGTATAACCTATAAAGTCATAAATAACCCTTCACACGGAACAATCTTGTTCCACTCGCTCGTAAGCTCGCTCGTGTCGCAAACGGAAACTGAATACTAAGCGGCGTAACATGCTTGTAATACTATCACGGGCGATGTGCGAGAATTTTCAATTCGAATTAACAAAACCCCTGCGGACTGTTAAATAAGTAGTACCGTATCGACAGTATCCGCGACTTTTCCTGAATCTATCGATTGCAGTCGAGTACGGTACAAATCAACACTAGACGCGACACCACTGTCTTTTTTTCTACTCGGCAAACCTGGTAAATTCATACCCATACAAACCATAAGCATTTCCAATGCTAAAATCTTAGGCTCTTGATCTTGGAAAATCACGGGAACAATGACCTTTAGAAACCCCAGTTATGACCTTGGGAAATCCCGGGGCATGACTTTGTGACGTAACATGACCTTCCGAATGCACCACACGGGGGGGAGGGGGCAAGGTGCTCCACCCTGAGGGAGCGGAGGGAGTAAGCTTTCACTTTTACTCATAGCCCATTCGTATTTAACCCAAACGCAAAGCCAAACTAACACTTACACAATAAACAACACTAATTAAGTAAATTGGTAAGCTTGTAAGTAATCTTTAAGAATGAAAATAGACCATAAATTTGCCAGGACGAA
>NW_022170403.1:48562066-48628588 GCF_008802855.1 Photinus pyralis | reverse complement strand
TTTTGTGTTTTTTAATTGTATTTATGGTGTTTCTTTGTTCCTGAGGTCGTATTTGTGAGGTTGTTTGGGTTTTTGGTGGAGATATTGCAGTATTTTGTGAGCCTGTGGTGCTGTTAAGGTTTTTGCGCTTCGGTTGTATACGAGTGGGTTGTGACAATGTGGTGTGTTTATGTGAAGAAGGAGTTTTGTGTTTTTTAACTGTGCTAGGACGTGTAACTTTATTGGGTGGACCTGTCTTTGTAGTGCGTGTTGCGTTACTTGTATTTATGGTATTTCTTTGTTCTTGAGGCTGTATTTGTGTGGTTGCTTGGGTTTTTGGTGGAGATATTGCAGTATTTTGTGAGCCTGTGGCGCTGTTAAGGTTTTTGCGCTTCGGTTGTATACGAGTGGGTTGTTTCTGAGAAGAAGGGGTATTGCGTTTTTTAACTGTGCTAGGACGTGTAACTTTATTGGGTGGACCTGTCTTTGTAGTGCAAGTTGCGTTACTTGTATTTATGGTGTTTCTTTGTTCTTGAGGTTGTATTTGTGTGGTTGCTTGGGTTTTTGGTGGAGGTATTACAGTATGTTGTGAGCATGTAGTTCTGTTAAGGTTTTCGCGTTTCGGTTGAATACGAGTGGGTTGTGATAATGTGGTGTGTTTCTGTGAAGAAGGAGTTTTGTGTTTTTTAACTGTTCTAGGACGTGTAACTTTATTGGGTGGACCTGTCTTTGTAGTGCAAATTGCGTTACTTGTATTTATGGTGTTTCTTTGTTCTAGAGGTTGTATTTGTGTTGTTGCTTGGATTATTGGTGGAGACATTACGGTATTTTGTGAGCCTCTAGTGCTGTTAAGGTTGCTGCGTTTGGGTTGAGTACGAGTGGGTTGTGATAACGTGGTGTGTTTCTGAGAAGAAAGAGTATTGTGTTTTTTAGCTGTGCTAGGCCGTGTAACTTTATTGGGTGAGGGCGTCTTTGTAGTGCATGTTGCGTTACTTGTATTTATTGCGTTTGTTTGTTCAGGAAGTTGTGTTTGTGTGGTTGGTTGAGTTAAGGGTGGAGATATTACAGTATGTTGTGTGTCATGTTGTGAGTCTAAAGTGCTGTTTAGGCTTTTGCGTTTGGGTTGAATACTAATGGGTTGTGATAATGTGGTTTGCTTCAGAGGTGAATCTCTGAATGTAGTATATGTTGTATCATTTGTTGTACTTGTTTGTTCGGTAAGTTGTATTTGTGTGTTTGTTTGGGTTAGAGGTGGAGATATTACAGTATGTTGTGTACCGTGTTGTGAGGGAGTGCTGTTGTTTACATGTATACGTTGTGGATCATTTCTGTATGTAGTATCTTGTGTTATGTTTAGAAATTTACGAACAATATGGCATGTGTTGATAATGACTGCTTTTTGTAAATGTTTGTATGTGTTTTTGTCTAAACCTAATAGTTGTAAATTGTGGTGTATTGTCTTTGGTATAACTCCGGTAGCACTAAGAATAATGGGAACTATAACAGTAGATTTCATTCTCCATTGCGTCTTAAGCTCGATAGCTATATCGGTGTATTTGCGGTGTTTTTCTGCATGTGTTTTAGTTAAGTTGTTAGTGTTGGGTATGGCAATGTCTATAATACACATGGATTTTTGCGTTTTATCTATAAGTGTAATATCTGGTCTATTATTGTGGATAGTTTTGTCTGTGAGTAGTGTCCTGTCCCAATATAATTTGTGTGTGTTGTTTTCAAGTATGATCTGTGGCGTGTATTTGTAGTATGGTGTCTTATCTGTTATGAGATTGTGTTTAAGTGCTAATTTTTGATGTATGATTTTAGCTACCTGATCGTGTCGATGTTTGTATTCAGTTTGTGCAAGTCGTGTGCATGCCGATATTATATGTTGGATTGTTTCTGATGTTTGTGAACAGAGTCGACAAGAATCGTTTGTCACTGTTTTGTCTTTATGTATGTGTTTTTTTATAGTTGCGTGTATTAATGACCTGGTCTTGTATTGCTAACATGAAACCCTCAGTCTCCGGGAAGATATCACATTCAGACAACCAAGTGTGCGTTGCTATAGAATCAACACAATCCTGGCTAACCTCTTGCGGAAATCGTCCATGTAACGGCTTTTGGTTCCATGTCTGTATGTTATTTGTGATGTATGTAAGTTTGGATGGAGGTGGGAGTATATTAGTTTCGTGTAGGTTAAGTGGTGTGTAAGATTTGTCTGCATATGTTACTGTTTTGTGTAGGACTGAAGTATCTGTTTTGTTATAAAAGTATTGTCGCAAATTGTGTATTTGTGTTTGGTGCAATATTTTTATATCTGTAAGTCCTCTACCTCCTTCCGAACGAGGAAGGTAAAGTCGTATAGTAGAGGAGTGAGGGTGATGTATATGGTGTTTTGTTAATAGTGTACGTGTGTTTCTCTGTATTTGTTCTAAATCTGTATTTGTCCAACGTATAATCCCAAAAGAGTATGTAAGCACTGGTGTGGCATAAGTGTTAATAGCTTTGATTGTATTTCTACCGTGTAATTTTGTTTTAAGTATACTGCGTACTCTTTGTAGGTATTGTGTGATAAGTGTTTGTTTTATACTCGTATGTTTAATGTGTGTGTTTTGCTGAAAACCAAGATACTTATAAGTTTCATTCTCGTCCATGGAATTTATTAAATTACCCTGTTCTAGCTCATAATCTAAAAGTTGTCTTTTTCCAGCTGTGATGTGTTGTGTTTTACATTTATCGATTCCAAAGTCCATTTGTATGTCACGTGAGAATGTTTCGGTAATGTGTAGAAGGTGATTAAGTTTTATGCATGTGGAAGAGTATAATTTAAGATCGTCCATGTAAAACAGGTGTGTAATGTTGTGATGTATTTCGTGGTTGTGTTTAATATTGTACCCAAAGTTAGTAGTGTTTAACAAATATGAAAGTGGATTAAGAGCAAGACAAAACCAGAGCGGACTTAAAGAATCGCCTTGAAAAATTCCTCTTTTAATTTGTATTGGGTCGGTAATAAGTTTTGTGTTGTTTAGTGTAAGTGTTAACGTAGTGTTCCAACATGACATTATGTAATTGAGGAATTGTGTAATATTGTTGCTGACTTTGTATATTGAGAGTACTTGTTGTAACCAAGAGTGTGGTACACTGGTACTGAATCGAATGCTTTTTTGTAATCAATGTATGCAGTGTGTATGTTTCGTTTGTTATGTCTGGATTGTTCAAGTATAACAGAGTCTATAATGAGTTGCTCCTTACAGCCCCTGGAATACTTGGTACACCCTTTTTGTTCTTCGTATAAAATGTTGTTATCAGTACAGTGTTGGTATATTTTGTTTGTAATGCATGATGTAAGGATTTTGTATATTGTAGGAAGGCATGTAATTGGTCTATATTTAGATGGGTCTTGTGTATTGTTGTCTTTTGGGAGCATGTAAGTGATGCCTTGTGTAAAGAATGCAGGAGTGCGATCTGGTGAATTAAGAAGTTCAGTAAATTGTTGTGCAAGGTAAGAGTGAGTGTAGGTAAAATATTTCCACCAAAAGTTGTGAATGTTATCAATGCCTGGACTTTTCCAATTATGTAAGTGATTAATAGTTTGAATGATGTCTGTTGTAGTGATGTTTGTGTTATTCATAGGGGTAATGTATTCAGTGCGTGTGGTTTCTGTGGTAATCCACGGGGCATGTGGATTGTGTTTAATGTCTTTGGTCCATAAGTCAGACCAGTATTGCTGGAGTGAGTGTAGAGATGGTGGAATGAGTTTTTCATTAGTGCTGTTTTGTGTTAGTGATCTGTAAAATAGTTTTTCGTTATGTTTAAATTGTGTGTTATGGCGCTTTCTATCTGCAGTTTCCCTATAGCGTTTTAGACGGTTTGTGTATATTGATAGTTTTTGTGTCAGTGTATCTCTATGTTCGTTATAGTTTGTATTTTGTTCTCGTGTGGTGTGATTGTTTAGTTTTGTAGTTATGTGTTGTACTTGTCGTGTTAGTTTTGAAGAACGAGTTCCTTGTATGTATTGTGTAATCCGACCTAAGTCACGTCTGATGTCATCGATGCGATTTACCAGGCGTTTTTCCCAGGCCGGGGGTGAGCGTTTTTTTGTTGTGTGCTGTTGTTTGTTTATTGCTATTCTTGCACCGTTGCATCTAGAAACTGCAACCGCACCGCAATACACAACAAAGTGTAGTTGATGTAAGCTTGTGTTATCGTTAATGTAATTTGGTAAGATGTGGTCATTTAATGTTTGTGAAAGTGTGCGTAATTTTGTAGTGTGACTTTGTTTAGGTATTCGTGGTCTTTGTGTTGGGTCAGTGTTTGAGAATTCTAATAATGCATTGTCGAATTCTTTTTGAAGGGATGTGAGTGTTTGGTTCGTGTGATTATTTGTATCTATCGATGGCTGCAGTGTCGCAAATGTCTGTCTTTCAGAGTTGTTTAGAACGGATGTATTATCTTGTACGGTGAGTGTGTTGTTTGTGTTGAGTAGTGCTTCAATTTCGTGCCTGATTTGTTCCTGTGTGTCTAATGTAAGGAGTGTATTTTTAATGATAACTCTACGTTGGTCTGCAATGCGTTGTTCTGTTAAGTGTGCTAAATGTGGGTATTGTGTAATGAACGCGTGATATAGTTTACCTCTGTATGCTGTCCTGTCCGTTTCCATCTTCGTGATCTCCAGATACGTACCGAAAATGAAGCGATTCATCCCTTCGTCCCATTTCATACGTCTTTTGGAGGTTTCCTTTGCGCTGGTCCCATCCACAAGCGGTTGAGAAGCAGGCACAAAGGTTTCTTCTTGGTGGTCCTCTTCAAGTGGTCGTTGTCGTCTTCGTGGTCTTCTTTCGGCTGTAAAGGTTTCGGGTATCCCGACGAGCGGCCGCCTGATCACCAACTCGTCACTATCGGCTCGCATGCTGCAACGCCCAGCGATAGCTCCAGACGTGCCCTGACGCTCCTCAGGTAGCGGCATTTTTCCGAGGCTTTGTTTAAACTCCATTTTCATGAGAATATGGGGTGACTAGGAACACGTGAAGGCGTCACTCTTCAAGATATTCGCGTAAGCAAATATCCACCTGCGTGTTGTGTAGGTATATGTAGGAGAGTCGGGAACATGGGCGTGGGAGTTGGAAAGTAAAGTGGGTAGGTAAGTACTAAAGGTGGTTGGATTTGCCACCTTTAGTGCCCATTGATCGCCTTTTACGATCTCTAGGGCGAGAGTGGGCCTATTCTATCCCCGAACCCACAGGGGTATTATTATTATTATTATTATTATTATTATTATTATTATTATTATTATTATTATTATTATTATTATTATTATTAATAAATAGGGTGGGGAGAGGTACACTCAGCTCCGCTTTAATAATAATCATTTCTATTCAAATGAAGCTCTATAAAGGTCCTGTTGCTGGTAGGATCATCACATTAAATAACCATAAATGGTGTAGTATGGATTTAGTGTGCGGTTTTTGAATTTATAATGGCTATAATGGTTTGTTGGTGCAGAACTTTAACTATTTGGGCAGTAAATAGAACTAAACTCCTCCGAATATAGTAGTTTGTAATGTGCACTTCACTAGCACCATAAACACAGCGTACTTACATTTCAGTTTAAAATTGCATGCTAAATAATGTCACACGAATCATACAAACTAAAACTGTTTGCAGGGCTAACTTCATACTCTCACTGTGCTACTATACATTGGTTTGAATAAATCATTCGAAATATCCACTCTTATTATCATAAGTTACAAGGGTTTTGCTCACCCATCATCCATCGAGTTCAGCCTTTGAATACAAAATGCACACACTTTCTGCTGGGTTGAACTCTGGCCTATTTATCAACATCTCCCTTGACCTTTCTATGCTCATTGCGAAATCTCGTACAGTTTGTTCGACAGCTACTAACAGTTCAATCGTTTTCCTCTAATTTCCCACAGTGTCGCATGTTGGCGTCTAGCATATTTACCAAGATCTCGTTCGTTCTAATACCACTAAGAGCAACACCAAGATAACGGTGCACCATTTCAAACAGACAAACAATGAAACCGCGCGCTTATTGGCATCCTCATCTAAATCGGAATTTAATTTAGGTTGACCGATTTTCGGGAGAATCTATAACGGCCCCTTCCTTGCTTAAGATGAATAAATCGAACAGAACACGCTATCACTAAACCAACAACTACAAACCGCCTGAAATCAACAGACGTTTTAAAATAAAAGAAAAATTCAACTCTGGAGAATATTTTGTGATCTACAATCCACGTTAGAGGTCTCCGATTGATGCAATTCAATTTCACGGATGTTGGAAGCGATGTATATTGGGTATAATTGAGGTTTTGATTGAATGAGAGATTTGCTAAATAAATCATTTCAGAATACCGAGATTCGATTTCCAACAGATATACAAAGACGTTATGCAAATGAAGGGTCCGAAAACCAGCCTCTTTATTTGTAACTTAGCATTGTAAAGCAAAACGAATAATATTTTGCACAAGATAAAACATTATTAAATAGAGGGTTTAGAACCTTATAGTATGAAACATTTTCTGCGGTTTGTCTATCGTTATACTTTACACCGCAGTTTCCCTTATTTCTAAAACTTTTGTTTGTCGTTTTTATAACTACAAACTTCAGTGCACAGCTCTCCCTGAAAAAAAACATGCAAGGTTACTTGATCTTTGTTGTTACAGTACACATTATCAGATTATCCATTCTACGCGAATAGATCTCCAGGGAAGCAAATTATGCTTGGTGTAATTGAATTTCACACTCAATTGGGTTTATTTTGAAAGCAATATGCATCTTATTTACATATCGTTTTGTGAAGTTCATTGGATGGTGTAAATTAAGCTGAATCTCCGCAGAAACCTTCTGCAGTATTTTATCATTGTAAAATGCAGAAGGCATTCCGGATATGAGCAAAACTCGGGTGCTTATTAGCATATGTGACGATAGCATATGAAAAGTACTGCACCGTTAACTGCATGATGCACATGCAAATTTAAAAATTTTCGTCCGTTTTTACATTCATTTTATTACGAGTTCCCATATGATACAAAAAATTTATCTACTACAATTTTGCTCATAGTCGTTTAAAATGAAAACTGCAGTATAGCTTATACGTTATAGATTACTATTATTGTGCAATGTTGTAAGTAACGCCAAGAAACTTCAAATTATTCCCAATCAGTATTGATAGCTTATTTTCTGGAATTAACCACTAAATAGATGTATGCTGAATATTACAATAAACTTTGCCGGTTTTTGGCAATCACTGATAATCTGCGAAAAGGATTGGCTAATGCATCTGAGTTGTGAGGAATTTTCCTTCAATCCACGGGATCAGCAACATTCCCACAGGTCTTTTGTTGTCATCAATTTATAGACAATCCGCGTGCTTCTAATCGAGCAGTTTGATCGACGATTTTAAAGTTATAGTGCGCCTAGATTAACGTCCAGAGGTTTTAGACCATGTACCGGATTCATTAACCTAATAGTCTTCACAGCAGGGACAGCTTCAATCCAATGATACCTAATCTTGAAGGAGTTATTTGGTTCCAACACGTTTGGATGGTACCATGCTGACGATTCCTTGGATTCGAGGGCCATTTGTATAGCAGTTCCCTCGTCATTCTCAGAAAGTGAAGTTACTTCAATTATTCGGATGGTGATCTTGTCCAATGTTTTTGAGAAGGTGAGTAATCAGTAATCTCATCGTGGTGATTTTTCCATTTCAACATGGCCCCATCTGCAAATGCCCACTCCGGCTTGTCTGAATTAGTTTTCAACATAATGTTGACAAGCTTACAGTTGGCATTAATCTTTCTTTCTTTTTAATTTAATTTAATTTGCGTTCTTACTTTTTGTCGTAACCACCGCCATTTGCATTTCGTATACTGAGAGTGTACCTTTCTTTAGGTTTTGGATGTTATTTATGTACCGCAATTTCCATCGACAATTCCTGCTTCATCTACGATTAACCCTATCATTTAAGGGGTAAGAAAATTTTAGGTTATCTTTCATTTCTTTTAGGGTTTTAATTGTTCTCTTTGTATCAAAGTTAAGGGTTCGAACCGTTCGCACAGCCACCGATAATTTTTGTCATCGTCTTCAACAAACGCAGTTTATTTTTTATCTATATTTGTGGGTTAAAGAAAAGTGCAATTTCCTGAAGTATCAGCGAGTGATTTTGTATGAGTTTTATTAACTGAGCTAGTTTATCGCGACGACAAGATTTTAGTGTTGTTAAAAAAGAAATAAAACTCATTAAAGATGTTCTTTTTTTTAATTATCGACCGTCTGCATACGGTGCACCATGTAATATAAGCTTCGTAAACTTTTTAAGATGCGAGCGATTTCCGGGATAGGACCGTGTCTATGTTGAACGAAAAGTCAAAGTTTCGTTCACTGTCAAATGAGGCTTCATCTGGACAAGAAAGCAAACTAATCAAAAATAAAAATGAAAGGTGCTAGTTCAATATGATGTCTTCCTCTTAGTATCTGGTTCGATATGCGGTCTAGGAGAAAGGAGCTGGTCTAATATGCGGTCTATTATGTACAAAGTTGTTTACTATGATCATTGAATAATATTCGGATTTATTATTCAATGCAATGATAAAGTTTTCAGATTTTTCTTGAGATCTCTTGTAAGTTTTAAAATTGCCACCATGAATACGGGATATAGGTGTAGTATGCGGTTACATCTAGTGCCTCGTTACCGAAAGCAATAATGTAATTGCAAAATCGGACTGGGAAAAGTACCATATAGGAATAATAAATTATTCGGAAATTGAGTTTGATAATGTGTATTAATAGAAGTTATACATTATCACCTATTCCGTCAGAAGAAATTGGAGAAAGTGACACATCAGCTAATGGGATAACGGTTTTGTTAATTAATGGATTAACTTAAACGTATCTCAAATATCTTCTTAAACACAAAACGAAACTTGAAAAATTCTAGTAGTCAATTTGGCGTAACGGTTTAAGACTCGGACTCTAACCCCACACGTGGTGAGTTCGAATCTCACAACTTGCTAGTTTTTAGTGGTCTCCTGCCTAACATGCTTCAGAGGGCATGTAACGCTAGCCGGCAGTCATACCACGACTGTCGTTAGGTTACACCATTGAATATATTATTCAATGGTTAAGCCGGGCTCAGACGACTCGTGTACTTGGCGAATACACAATTATTTGCGTACTTGGGAAGTATACGAGCTTGGCGAGTTGCGATGGCAAGCAGGGCACTCACACGACGTGTACATTGTACAAGTACGCGAGGGCGAATATTTGGGGCGAACATTTGTAACACTTGTATCTTTTCAGGCTCATTAAACTGCATTTCGTGTCATGGTCTTATTGTGTTTTTCGCCATCCAAATGCCGGCTCATTTTCATAAAAAACAAGAATTCCAAACACAATCTCATTTGTTCCACTCCATTTCAATAAAAAAAGAAAAAAACAAAAAAAAACGTTGTACGCTTCCGTATTTAACAAAAACTAATCTAAATTATAATCGCACTAAAGGGCAAATTATTTGTGCATTCCGTTTGAGCGCCTCTACAAGTATAGATAAGTACTGTACTGGCAAGTGTGCGAATACATCGTCGATCCTTTGACTCGGCCATTTTAACCCGACAGAAAATGGAAAACTAACGAGTGACAATTAATTGTACAAGTAACCCACTCACACGACATGCCAAGTATACGAAAGTAACGATTATTCGCCAAGTACACGAGTCGTCTGAGCCCGGCTTTACACAGACGGTTGTTGATGCGATCTGAATACGTCTGTACCTGGGGAGTGCCACCTATACGATAACTAACTAACTAAATGCTGATTACCAGTTTTTTTTAACTAAATGAACGATCGGGATTTTTTAATATCGTTTATTGAACCACTTTTGTGGTATAACATTGGAATAATTACAACATAATATAAATATATAAATATAAAGATAAAATGTAAATAGACTATGATTTAGATTAAACAAACAACAACATAACAATATTAAATGTAAAAATAAAATGTAAATAGACTATGATATAAATTAAACAAACAACAACATAGCAATATTAAATGTATATAAAAATTTCGATAAAAATTACAGTTAATAAATTGTAATTATAAATTCGCCATCTATACCAAATGTAACTTTGCAATTATAGTTATTTATTACAATCGGTGTTTTTTAGAGGGACACAAGTTTAACACATGATAAAGTAAAGAAATATATTTTCAATATCAAACTGGCTTTATTAGATAGAAAATTGTTAATGTTTAAATATGATTTCGGTCATATGGCCGCCACGGCTGGTGCGTACAAGGCGCAATCTGGAACACCAATTCTCACAAACTTTTCGCAGCATTTGCGGCCGTATTTCGCCAATCATTAATGTTAAAGTTAATTGAGGTACGAAAAAACTGTAATTATGTCCCTATACCGTTCACCACTGACAGTCACGTTCTGACAATCATCGTTTTTGAAGACATATGGACCAATGACTGCCAGTCCGTAAAGTGCATCAGACAGTAATGGTGTTTCCACAAAAGCTTGTGGATTATCTTCACTCCAAATGCGACAATTTTGATTGTATATACGTAATCATTGAACCAAAATTGGGCTTCATCTGAGAACAAAATTTTGAATGGAAATTCGATATCAATATCAACTTGTGCTTCAGCCCATTCGCTGAATTGGCGGCTCATACGATGGTCGTTAGGCTTTAATTTCTGCACAGGGTGAATATTGAAAGCTTTTAAGCTAATATGAATATCCTTTCATAAAATCTTCCATAAAGTGGAAGGACACAATTCCAGGGGCTGAGAACGGCGACGAATTGATTAATTTGTATCTTCTTTATGCTTTCCTGTACAGGGTGAGTTAACGATTGCGCGGAGTAACTTAATGCCGTGAAGATAAGATTTTTCGATAAAGATTAAACTAACAAAAACCAGGAAATCCAAGATATTTCGAAAAGAGAGATAGGTACAGAACATGATTATCAAAAGTTGAAGGTTTTTGGAGGAGCTAAAATATGACAGAAAAATATACAGGGTGTTCCATTTAAAAAAAGTGAGATTTTTTAATATGAAGTTTTGTAATTTTGGATGTACAAAAAAACACCCTGTAAGCTATTTTTTTATTGTTTCATGGTAGATGTATTTATTTGACTTTTACTTTACCCAGGATAAAAGATATAGAACCTGGAATCAAAATTTAAGTATAATAATTTTTACAATATACTGACGCTTGCAAATATTTCTTACAAATCGAATTATCTTTAAAATTACTAGTTTTCCGGATATTAACCATAGGTATACTAAAAAACTCGTACAATTACACGTAGAATTAAAAACTGCATTCAAACACAGGGGGTCCATTAAAAAAATGCACCATTTGGGGACCCTACTTTGTGAGCGCACCCTGTATAATTGCAAATATTTTTAACATGTAGAGAATATTCAACCATATCATAATACAAAAGCACTCTATCGAAAAATGTTATCTTCAAGGCATTAAGTTACTCCGCGCAGTCATTGACTCTCACCCTGTACAGTGGTTACAGCTTTTTCAGTTCGCACTGTTCGGCGTCTCACGGGATGCACATTATCATTAAGAGTAGACGTGGTCCGAAAACGATCCATTGTTCTTCGAATTATCCGCTCTGAAGAACGATGTACGCCATAAAATAGACGAAGTGCACGTGAAGTATGACGAATAGAACCATTATTTTGATAAATTGATTTTTTTTCAAAAATCCGGCCCGTTATTCTCTGTTTCCGTATACCTAATATACATATTCAAAATTTGAACCGCATCCGTTTAGTCGTTACTTCGGAATGCAAAAAATGTTATTCGTTAAAAGCAGGCCCGGACCCAAATGAAATATCGGTTCCGGTTCTGTTTATATTTAAGCGAAAATATTTATAACGGTTCCGGTTCTAAAAAATAACGGTTCGGTTATGTGCATTTTTTTTGTACAAAACGGTCTAGTCTTTTAGAAAGTATGGCATTCAAAACATTCATTATAACAACGTGATTTGTTAATTAATAGGTGTGAAAAAGAAGTAAAAAGTCATGCATACCAAAACGTGACTTATCGTCAGTGTAGCTCATTTACGACGACAATGGGAACAAAGGAGGAAGAGGTAAATATTTATTTAAACTTAATTTATTAATAAAAACAGAAAAAATACACAAAAACTTATGTAAAAAAATTATGAATGGAGTTGTTGTTTTTTTTTATTTTCCAAAACCTTACCCTTCCTTGTATTATTTAGATTTGCAGTAGTGGATAAATTACCGCCACCGCCACCGGTACTGTCTTCAATTTTCGAGACGTGATTGCCGGCGCGTCCTTCACTGTTAGGAACCGTAAAAAACCGAAAAAATAATAAGGGTTCCGGTTCTCAATAAGTTTCCATTTCTGAAGGAATAACGGTTTCGGTTCGGTTTTCGGTCCTGAAAAAAATACGGGTTCCGGTCCGGGTCCCTGTTTGAAAGTTGATTAAAACGATGTAAAACGTCGACATTTGATGAAATTTTGACATACAGAAAAAACTGTGATCGCAATAGCTACCCTAACTCATGATAGGAAGCTAAAAATAGAAAATACTAATATAACATTAAATTACATTAAATGTCAACATCCACCAATCGGTATGGGACAGTGTATGTATTTACCAGAAAACACATACACACAGAAAACGTACATTGGAACCTGTTGAAATTTATAACGCAATTAAATAATAGCATCAAAGTAGGCAAACATATTTTGTTATTCGTGTACACACCGGTGTTCTGTTTTATTTTATATCCGCAGTAAAATAATGTTATACTGCTTTTTCATGGGTTACGTTTCAATCAATAATAGTAAAGGCCCTTTTATTTTATTTATTTAAGCATTCATTAAGTTATAACTGTCCGAGTTACTCTTTAGATCCGTATAATAGGATCCTCGAATGCTGCATACATATTTATGCTTGGCTATTTGTTTATATCCCTTTATACACGTCGAAACGAAATGTAGGAAAAAGACGATATCTACAGCATCCTTCGGAATTGATTCTAACATTGCGTTGTGAGTTAATGCTAAACACCAACTTCTGTCTGTGTTGTCTGGAGGTTACCGAAAACTTTTTTTTGCAATGTCACAACTCATAATAGTCACCTCAGAGCAGGAATATACACTTGCCCTGAAATATAGTCACCTTTTATAGTATAGGTATAATTGAATCATCATGATAAAGTGGAGTAAGTGTATTTGCTTAAGGCGAGAAGGTAAAAATGCTGTAACTTTTCATCGGCCTCTAATGAATGATCTCGCCAAGAGAAATTGCTTTTCCCTAAGCTTTTCCCGCTCTTTTTTTCCACAATATGTTTGGTATTAGAAATGGGTACATTTCATAAGAGTATGATCTAGAATGGTTAGTATTTAATATCTGCACGGAACTGCACACAGCTAACAACGTGATAAATAAAACAATCGTCGGTGGCTTAGGCAGATTAATTTTTTCTACTGCCATGCAAATTTACAATGTTATCAAGAATTAGTTTTATTGTAACATAATTCATTTCATTTAATTTAGAATCTTAATTGCAACTTTGCGTTTACAAACGCAAGAAAAGTTTTATTCCAATGATAATAAACGTCTATTGCTCTGTGAAGTTCCATCTGATAATATTATTGCAGTGAGTTTCCAAGTAAAACTTTTCTGTACTAAAGTTGCAGAAGAACAAAACTTTCATTTCCAACTTTGACGTTAAGTAGATAAAGGGTAAATTCTTTAATTCAATTTTTTACGTTTGTACAAATTCTTTTTTCTCGTACGATGTTCAGTATGGTTTTCCACTTTATAAAACTTTTAATGTGCAGTTCAGCGTTACCTAATTGCTACTTTCTGATTTTGGCGCTTTTGTAATTAGATTTTTAATACAAAATTTGTAATTAGTTGGTGACTTTTTCTTGCAATATTCGAAACAACATTTATTTAACTGGCACGAATTTATTATTCTCTAATACATTAACGCTTCTTCTCTGTTGAGATTTACAAATTAACAGTAACTTGTTTGAGAAAAACCTTAGGTATTTATGTAAAATATCTCAAAACAGTGAATGCTAAAAAAAGTTTTCAAATCAGTATTATTTATAACCATCCGTAATTAAAATATATTTTGAGAAGTATTTATAAGCTTCCATAACATTAATTACATTTTAATGCTATCCTTCTAAAATTTGTAAGTCAGAAAATTATGCAATTTCTTTTCGCTTGGCGTATAGCAAGTTACTTCTGAAGTTTTGAGCAAAAGTAAAAGAGTCATTTCTGCAATGAACTTATTAAACAGAATTTCAGAACTAACATGTAAATCTTAAATTGAAGTCTAACAAACTTTTGTGTAACTTGTTTATATGCTTATGGAGCTAACTGATTTTAACGAGGACTAACCGTAGTGAGAAGCACCGACTGTTAAATTGGAAATGGGAATATTATACTATAGATTAAGCAGTATTTCGGTATTGGCTTTAAATAGAAGTCCCATAAAAACAAACTAAAGTTCACACGTTAAAAAGGTGGTGAGGCTGATACGATTATAGTACTTTTCGTAATGAAAATTTTAGTACGTCAACGGAGTAAAAGTTTTTTTTTTGCTGGCTAGAATATATTATCTTGCCCATCCATCAAAGTCTAACACACATTCTGCTTTGTAAAGTACGTGACAACAGTCTAAAAGCAAACGCCGCCGTACGGAAAAGTGTTTTATAAAGATCCAATAGATATTGCACTTGTTGCACATCCTAAACGAAAAGCCAATGATAAATGCCGACAGTTGGAAAACATACAGTTTACCTGTACAATTATCTATAATTTGTAAATACTGTTAGTCACGTCATCACGTGAGCCATTATTTAGTAAAACTAACGAATACCCACAACGCCCACGCGATATTTTGATAGTCCATATCACCGACTAAGGAAACTACGCCGACGGACACAACGCCGACAGTGCCCACTTCGCCGACGGATACTACGCCGTCCGTGCCCACATCGCCAACACGTGTGCAAGGGGCACTAGCCGAACGTGACCACAACGCCGACTGTTCGAAAAACCAGGCCCCTCATACTCTGTCCAGTGTGAGTTTGCATTTTAAAAAGTTTAAAAAAAGTCCTAAACCTACAAATAACCTAATATCCAAAGCTGCTTTGATTCACGCTCTGTCCAGTTTCATTAAGAATTTTCGTATGAGTCTGTATATTCTAAACCTACAATAACCTAACGTCAAAAGCTGCGTGGTGTTGCACACCGTCCGAACTGTTGTATGAGTCGACGTTGTGGTCACGAAAGGCTTAGTCTCCCTTGTTCACTTGTCGGCGATGTGGGCACGGTCGGCGTAGTGTCCCTAGTCGGCGATATGGACCATCAAAAAATCGTGTCGGCGTTGTGGGCATTCGGCGAAGTGTCCCGGCCCCTAAACTAACTTACAATGTTTGTAACCAAATAGGTACAGCCATAAGCTACATTCATATATGCTGCGATATCCATATCTGTACACGAATGTTGAATTTTGCATCCGCATGTAATTTCCTTGTCACAAATGTAAATCCATACAAAATATAATGAAATACAACAGTAAAACTCCCACTCTCAGGATAAATGAACATACAGTGCGTTTATCTTACATTGGAACATTCGATTTTGCATGCAATGGTGTTTCCCTATGTTGTATTTAAAAAAAAACGCATCACGGATAATGTGCGAGTCACAACTGAACCAGACTTTACTTATTTTTATGTTATGTACGTTGAAATCTGTTGAAATAGAAGGTATTGCTTCATCAGGATACTACACTGCAAGTAAATCGCGGGCTTGCCTTGCACTGTTGTGACCTTTGTATAAATTTATAATTTCATCTTTTCATCACTTTAGCAGCATTTTTGACATTTATCTGCAAGGCGGTAGATTTGAAGGTGAAAGTTGTATATTGCACCTACTACCCATTTGAACTACTCCTATTAGGTTGACGTGTTTTTTCAGATGGGACATGGAGAAAAAGCATTGCATGCAAAATCGTTTAAGATAAACGCACTGTATACATCGGGCTATGATAACATGAGGATCAAGTTTGCAACACCAGCCGAAGATTCCACGAAATCCACAGATTTAGGTACCTACGTTGGAACTGTTGGGTCCATACAATGATATTTGTGGCATATTTTTTAGAAATATCGTATATCGTAATTCTTTATTAACGGCCAAGCCAATATTATAACATACTTCTAGCCAAAAACCAGTTTATTAAATCAACAGTGAATTCCCAGTACTTTTGAAGGCGACTAGTAGCAGTCCGAAGAATTCGATATTCAAATGTAAGCTGTTGATCTCGTCAACCATGCGGTTTAAAGGGCTATTTCGGAAGTATACCGTTCGACATTGTCGTGCATGTAGAAGTTGAGCCGAGCGAACAAATCGTTGCGGTACATTTAAATTAATAATGGATAAAATATCCGGACAGTTCAGGTGACCATTAAGTAGTTTGTGTTACGTACAATAGATGGCAACACTGCAGACCATCGGCTACATTCATTCGAGAGATCGGCGTTATGTACAATTGACGTTACGTTATGCTGTATACGTAGTACAATAAAAATTAGAAAATCTACAGTCCACTTATTATACATAAAAATGGTCCAGTCGATCCGGATGGTATAAATCAGGATTAATTAGAATTCGATGGATGAAGTGTATTTTCATCTTGGCCGACTACACTGCTATCACCTGCTATCACCTACAACGTGCAGTGCAGCACATATGCACATCGAAATAGAACTGTATGTACCTACCTACCGTTTAGACTAAACTTTAAAATTGCAATTAATTATGCAAATAGCATAAAGTATTTTGCTAATTTGTTAATTTAGTTAATAGAAGTGGCGGCTATATCCGCTAACCTTCAAAGTTGGTGTTAACCATCTGTCATTTTAAACTTGGTTCCTCATAATTGTGTTGTGAACTTATTCGAATCATTAATGAATATCAATAATTATTCATTATCATAGAATCGACCGCATGCAACAATTTGCTAGCGTTCACATTGAATATGTTGTAGAATCTATAATTTTACAAAAAAGTTACGTTAATCAATCGATGCAATGGCTGAGTTGAAGAGGTTCAAGGCGAAACGGGCTTACTGCAAGGCGAGTGTTACACGCATTTCAAATTTTCTTAATCTGCACAAAGACGCTACTCTCACCGACACATTAATAAACGAGTTGGAGGTACGCAAGGGAATGTTATCGAACTGCTTTAAGGAGTATAATAATTGCCAAGTCGAAATTTCATTTTTGGAGGAAGGGGAACCGGAGATTGTTGACGACTTCGAAAATAAGTACATCAAATTGATGGCTGAAATCGACACAAAAATAAAGGCGTTCCATTGTCGTCTAGCACCAATTGACAGTTCGCACAGTGCTTCTCAACCATTGGCATCAAACCATGTTACAGTACCGGACATCCTAAAACCCAACACCAAACTTCCATCAGTTCAAATTCCGTGCTTTGATGGAAAGGAACTAAGCAAGTATAAACCCTTTAATGATTTGTTTGTGGCCGTGATTGGTAATAACAGTACCTTAACTGATGTTGAAAAACTGTTTTATTTACGTAGTTATTTAAAAGGTGAAGCCTTGTCCTTAATTGTTAATTTACCTATTGTTCATGAATCATATAAGGAAGCTATATCCATTTTAGATAGTAGATACAAAAATGAGTTTATCATTACCAGTTCTCACATTTATGCTATGTTAGATGTACCTGACATAATCAAAGGGACTGCGAGTAACATTCGTGAATTTGTTGCCAAGATTAAGCAAGAAGTAAGCGCATTAAAAAACTTAGGTCAACCAGTTCACGAGTGGAATATGTTATTGCTTTGTTTATTGTCCAGAAAACTCGATACATATACTAATAGAGCCTTTCAATTTGACAGGAACAATGCCAATGCATTGCCCACACTTGAGGAATTACTGCAGTTCTTGGAGAGTAGAGCTACAGCTTTAGAATCTGTTGGTTTTCCAGAAAAAAAAATTGAGCAAATCGCTGATGTGCAATCTTGCAGTAAAACCAAAGGCAAAAAAGGGGAAAGGAATGGAATGTAATTATTGCATGGAATTGGGACACAAGGTATATAGGTGCAACAAGTTTAAAGGAATTTCTGTTATAGATCGTATCAATTTTATTGAAACCAAGGGTTTTTGTAAACTCTGTCTGAATGACCATATTGATAAATGTAATCTTAATTTAAAATGTCATGTATGTAAAGAAGGTCATAACTCTTTACTGCATCAAATAGAAGAGAGTAGTGTGGTTTCTGTTGGTCAGAATCATGTAGAAAATGTTATCCTACCTATTATTAAAGTCAAAATTAAATCAAGGAATGGCCAGGAGACTGTTGTTAGGGCACTTGTCGATACAGGATCTCAAACTTCCTTCTGTACTACCAATTTAATTAATAAATTGAAATTGAACACCTTTAATAGTGGTAAAACTATTCTCGGCATTACCAATACAATGTCGAAGGTTTCTAAGGCTGTTCACTTATTGATTGAATCATGTACAACTAATTACAAATTAAGTATCAAATGCTCAGTGGTGGAGAGGATCACAAAAAATCTGCCACAAGTTCCTATTGACATATCACAGCTTATCATGCCGAACAACATAATTCTGTCTGATAATGAGTTCAATGTGCCAAAGCCTATTGATTTATTGTTGAGTGCTGACATCTTTTTCAAAATTTTACGACAAGATCGTCTCCAGATTGGTAACTTGGTGTTGCAAGATACAGTATTTGGTTACATGGTCAGTGGTACTGTGCAACAAAATATTTGTAATTTATCCTTAGAATATTGTCATTTTAATTTAGAAGAGTTGGTATCCAAATTTTGGGACACTGAAAAGGTCTCTGAAATTTATCCTGAATTCACAACTGAACAAGAAGCATGCGAATCATGCTTTCAAAAGTCTGTTGTGAGAGTGGGTAATAGGTTTCAAGTGTCTTTACCATTGAAACAAGAATTAAATCCCGATACATTGGGAAATTCATATAAGATTGCCTTGAAACGATTTATAAATTTAGAAAAAAGGTTTTCCATTAATCCTACCTTATTTGAAAGTTATTCAAGGTTTATCAATGAATATATTGAGCTTGGTCACGCAAAAATGGTTGAACTTCAAAATGATGAAAAAATTGCTCATTTTCTAGCTCATCACCCAGTTATAAGGGATGATAAGAAAACTACCAAATTAAGAGTAGTTTTTGATGGAAGCATGAAAACAAATAAGCAGGTATCATTGAATGATTTTATGTACAACGGAGCGGTAGTTCAAAATGAGCTATTTGATATTTTGTTATTATTTCGGACATTCAAATTTGTGATTCTAAGTGACATAAAGCAGATGTACAGACAAATATTAATTTCTCCCGAGCACAAACCTCTTCAAAATATTTTATGGAGAAGCGATCCTAAATCATCAATTACATGTCTACAGCTACAAACAGTTACATACGGGCTAAAAAGTTCGCCCTTTCTTGCAACTCGTTGCCTAGTGGAGTTGTGTAACCTGGAGGGTAAAAAGTTCCCTTTGGCGGCCAGGGCAGTGTTACATAACACGTATGTAGATGATATTTTAGCTGGTGGCGACACTGTTGAAGAAGTCATACAATTACGAGATGAACTCATACAATTATTAAGTAACGGATCATTTGAATTACATAAATGGTGTTCTAATAACCCTTCTATTTTAAATGGTATCCCAATTGAATTACAACATTTTGATGAACGTGAGATGAATCATGATTTGATAGTAAAAACATTAGGGTTGTCATTTGATGTTAAATTAGACATGTTTAAAATATCAAGTCCCAAGGAAAGCATCACTAAGGCTAACACTAAACGTAAAATTTTGAGCTTTTTATGTAAATTTTATGATCCTCTAGGATTGGTAGGCCCACTTTTTGTATCTGCAAAAATTATAATGCAAAGGTTGTGGTTAAAGAAAATAGACTGGGATGACATTTTAAGTGATGAGTTACTTGAAACATGGGAGGAGTTCGTAGAGAATCTAAGAAAAATGGAACCAATTAATATTCCAAGATACTTGCAATTGAATTCCCATGCTACTAGTGAGCTTGTAGGTTTTTGCGACGCTTCCATGTTTGCATACGGTGCAGTTGTGTATATAAGAACTGTAAATGAAACTGTTACGTCAACTTTATTGTGTTCTAAATCGCGCATAGCTCCGTTGAATAAAAAACTAACAATACCCAGGTTAGAGTTAAACAGTGCGCTGTTATTAGCAAATGTAATTCATAAAGTATATAGTGTATTAAAGAAAAGGATAAACAAGGTGTATTTGTACTCTGACTCTAACATAGTATTAGCTTGGATAAAAACAAACTCTGTTAAATTAAATCCATATGTGGCAAACAGAATAATAAAGATTCAAGGCTTAACGAAAGGTATGCAATGGTCGTATATTAATACAAAGGACAATCCAGCGGATTGTTTGTCTAGAGGTATTAATCCAAATGAAATTTCAAAAAACAAAATCTGGTGGTATGGGCCGAGTTATTTCTTAAATGTCAACTATAAGCATCCGCTGTCTGAGGTAAAACTGGCAGAGCCATTGCCAGAGCAGAAAATAGCCTGCACTCAAATTATTTTGGAATCTAGTACATTATTTGCCAAATATTCTTCAATAAGTAAGTTAGAAAGAATCATAGCCTGGATATTAAGGTTTAAGCATAATGCAAGTAGGCCAAAGTATAAATTAGTTGGTAATTTAAAGCCGTTTGAAGTTTATAATGCCTTAGAAAAAATCTTGATCGTTGAACAGCAATTTCACTTTCACGAAGAATTCAAACTAATTCAAAATGGTCAGCAAGTAAAGACGCAATTAGCATCATTGCATCCTTTTATAGACAGGAGAGGAATTCTTCGTGTAGGTGGCAGGTTGCAGAATGCGCAGATTGAGTATGACCAAAAGCACCCTATAATACTTCCAAAAAAAAGCATCATAACTGATTTAATTATTATAAGAGAGCATAAAAAATTGCTACATGCAGGTCAAAAACAGATTTTAAGTAGCTTAAATTTAAAATATTGGTTAATTAATGGAAATAGGGAGATAAAAAAGATTATTCATAAGTGTGTAATATGTTTCCGATTAAAAGCTCAATGTGCACAACAATTAATGGGATCTTTACCTGAACCAAGAGTAACTTACAATAGACCATTTCATAATGTAGGTGTTGATTTTTGTGGTCCATTTCAATTAAAACAATCTACTATTCGAAGGTCTGTAATCACAAAATCATACATTGCATTGTTTGTGTGTTTCTCTATAAAGGCGATTCACATGGAACTATTGTCTGATTTAACTGCTGATAATTTTCTATCGGTTCTTAAAAGATTTATATCACGTCGAGGCAAACCAGCAAAAATCTATTGTGATAATGGTGGCACATTCAAGGGTGCTAATAGAAAGCTGAGTGAATTGCGAAATATGTGTAAAAAAGAAAGTGCGAACAAGGTAGAGAATTATAGCCTAGACGAAGGTATAGAATTCATTTTTACCCCAGCTTATTCGCCCGTATTTGGCGGCCTTTGGGAGGCGGGAGTTAAAAGTGCAAAGGCACATCTAAAAAGAGTTGTAGGGAATAACGTTTTAACATATGAACAGTTTAATACTATAATCATTCAAATAGAAGGCATCTTGAATTCGAGACCTCTCACACCAATGAGCAACGATTGTACTAGCTTGGAATATTTATCTCCTGGTCATTTTTTGATAGGAAGCACGTTTACTAGTTTTCCGGAATCTGATTGTACATCGATTCCGCAAAACAGGTTGAAAATGTGGCGTTTGTGCACGCAAATACAACAACAGTTCTGGAAAAAATGGCATGTAGATTATCTAGTACAGTTGCAAGCACGACCAAAGTGGAAGGCACCTACTCCTAATCTACAAGTAGGCATGCTGGTTCTAATTAAAGATTTAAATTTACCTCCTTTAAAATGGCCATTGGGTAGAATTACACGAACTTTACCTGGAAATGATAACAAGGTACGAGTAGTTGAAGTAAAAACTCACAAAGGCACCTATATTCGTTCTGTCACAAAACTTGCTATCCTTCCAATTGATTTGTAATATAATAAATTGACATTCAAGATCTACACTAATATAAGTAACACATTTTAGACAAGGAAATAATCAAGTAGCTCTGCTATCCTAAACTGTCAAGTGAAATTCCGTATACTTTGTTGACGACGTATCTTTACATTTTTGATTATGTAAATTCCAATAATTAATTTAATGTATTGATAAGCAAAAATAAGTAATTTTAAGATGGACGTTGTAAATTTAATTTATGTTGCCTTGTAACTCCGTTTGTGACTAATTGTTGTATCCTTTGTGTTAATTATTTGTATTGTTTTATGGATATAAAACAAAAAGGGGGAGTATGTTACGTACAATAGATGGCAACACTGCAGACCATCGGCTACATTCATTCGAGAGATCGGCGTTATGTACAATTGACGTTACGTTATGCTGTTATACGTAGTACAATAAAAATTAGAAAATCTACAGTCCACTTATTATACAGTTTGAACATGCGGTAAGTAAACTTCTCCTCTGTTTAATACCCTAGCCACACACTCCTCAAGTAGCATGGGAAGTAGCGTGACGAGGAGGCAGACACGTAGTGTGGCAACATCACTCGCATTGCTACACGTCATGCTCCTCGTTCTGCCAACCGCTCCATGTTTTGGGCGCGAGTCAAAGGATCGGCAGTACGAGCGCGAGTGCCCGGCCACATAATCGCGCGAAGGGCTGGTAGAAGTGCGTCATTCTTATTTTTTTATTGACGAGTAGATGTCATCCAACACCTCCGTTAGCGAAGACGACGAGAGCGTATCTCTTTTTAGGAAAATGATGTAATTAGCTATTATACTAAAAATGCATAACCAACAGTTTCGACATCCATCGTGTTGCAAAGGCGAATGCCAAATGCGGAGTGAGGCGATTAATTGCACGAGTAAAGCAGTGTGTGGACAAAGAGCGCAACATTGCGGCAGCGCGTAGAGCAGGGCGATGGGCAGTGCGAGGAGCATAGTGTGGCTGAGGCAGGGTCAGTATTCCCAAGTAAAGTCGGACATTTTCAGTGCGATCCAAAATGTCTCCATTCAGAAGTACTTTATAAGGCGAAGAAAATTGTTCTGTATTTTTTCTAACCGATTAATATAAGTTGAATAGTATGGTGACCAGATCGTGCAGCAATAGTCCACACGCGACCTAAGTAGAGGTACCTATAAAGTCTTCAGTGCCGTTATTTTGAGGAAATCCTTGCTAGCCTTCGAGATAGCACGATCGTAGTGATTCTAGTGATAACCGTGCATCTCTCTTTTTATATGTAAAACTTGAAAAAGTAATGATTTTCAAACATGAACTAGGATAATGCTATATGTAAGTAAATTTCTTTGTTTTGCTGGCTTTCTTACTTGCTTTTTCTTCTTCTTTGTAAAAATTTGAAATGTGTAATTTGTCATTTTTTAAGAATAGCTTAGGTTGTTTGCAATGCAGCATCTTTCACTCATCACCTTACTTACATATGACACGGTTTGGTTTTGCTTTGTACGCACTTATTTCACAGAAGGCTACAACTATGAGACAAAGTCCAAAACTCAAAGCCATGACGTTGGTCCAGAATCCAAGGCCATGGCATTGGACCAAAGTTCAAGGCCGCACCTTTGGGAAACCCAGAGCAATGACCTTGGGAAAAACCGAGCCGATGGGCATGAAAAAATTCACAATTTCGCAATCCTTACAACCATCGGAGACATTGGAAATGATAACCGTATAACCTATAAAGTCATAAATAACCCTTCACACGGAACAATCTTGTTCCACTCGCTCGTAAGCTCGCTCGTGTCGCAAACGGAAACTGAATACTAAGCGGCGTAACATGCTTGTAATACTATCACGGGCGATGTGCGAGAATTTTCAATTCGAATTAACAAAACCCCTGCGGACTGTTAAATAAGTAGTACCGTATCGACAGTATCCGCGACTTTTCCTGAATCTATCGATTGCAGTCGAGTACGGTACAAATCAACACTAGACGCGACACCACTGTCTTTTTTTCTACTCGGCAAACCTGGTAAATTCATACCCATACAAACCATAAGCATTTCCAATGCTAAAATCTTAGGCTCTTGATCTTGGAAAATCACGGGAACAATGACCTTTAGAAACCCCAGTTATGACCTTGGGAAATCCCGGGGCATGACTTTGTGACGTAACATGACCTTCCGAATGCACCACACGGGGGGGAGGGGGCAAGGTGCTCCACCCTGAGGGAGCGGAGGGAGTAAGCTTTCACTTTTACTCATAGCCCATTCGTATTTAACCCAAACGCAAAGCCAAACTAACACTTACACAATAAACAACACTAATTAAGTAAATTGGTAAGCTTGTAAGTAATCTTTAAGAATGAAAATAGACCATAAATTTGCCAGGACGAAGACGTACAGGCAGATACTAATCGTTACTTTGATTTTAATCCGTGCGATTAGTTAACCAGACTAGGCCAGAGTTCTAACAAGAAACTGTAATAATTTCAACGGAACGTAAGCAGAATTTGAAAATTTTGCTTTAATATCAGTCCGGAAACAGAAATTACCCTTTATTCCCTCAAATGGAACATGGACCGTGTTGCGTTTAACGGAGTACAAAAAATGTGTTTATAAAATCTTTTTTATACAAACGAATCTATATTCACAGGGGAGTTTGTCTCACCAACTCAGTTGGTTCGATTACGTAATAAGTATGGTTTAACTACACAAAGATGAAAACATAATACTTACACGATTTTCAATGTCACGTGTTGTTCACCCCTCCGTCGCGTGTATTTGGTTGGTAACGCATTACCTACCTAAAGAGAAATGTTTCCGGTGTGTCCATTAGTTGTACGTCCATGACGTGCATCACACAAGCGGCCATATAAATGTAACCGCAATGCAAATCCAAACGGGAATCGTTGAGCGGTTGCTGATTGTAAAAATATTGTTAACTGTAATGAAATTTACCGCCATCCCTGTACCCAATTCGGTCGTTTGCATTGTGACTATGCTGCATCCCTGTATGCCCAGGGTATGATGTGTTAACTAGGTGACAGCTGTAGTGTATTTATTGTGACCTGTCTTGTTCATTTATCATCTTGAGTAATTATTGTTCCGTTGTTGCTTGTACTTGCAATAATCGATTTGCGTTTTTGCCACTTATCACCAATAAATGAGTAACAAAGTTATGCGAACACAATGTGCGGTAATGTGCTGAGGGATCGCCAAAACCTAAATCTTGTAGTTCCCAGATTATCAAACCCATTTGAAAACAAATAAGCTTAAATAGAATTTCCCTCATAGTTAAGGCTGGCCATAAACTGCGGTTGTTACAGTTTACCGTTAAACATAATATATAGTTACCGCAATGTACAAAACACACACCGACGAATGGGCATTCTCTAAAGAAATACTCGCTTCAACACCGTTTAGTGTAATATCTGAACAATTGCCATACACGCTCAGAACAAGAAATTACATTAATTGGTTTGCAGTAACAGTAACTCAATGGTTGCGTTACTAAGTGAATATCGGTACGTGGTGGTGGCACTTGAATTCAATCAATTGAAGCTGTGCTTTACTAGTTAAATATGATGTAATTAATAACATTAGGGGGAATGAATGCTAGTGGAACTGCTTCAAGGTTTGGCTTTGAGGTTCCAGACAAAAATAAACAAGTTAAAAAGTAATCGTAAACGATTTACAAAAAGCGCATTTCCACTTGCATTCATTTCCCATTTGTACGACACAACTTCTGTTAAAATCGTAAAAATCCGGCCACAAATATGAAAGATAGCGTTGCACATGTGCAATCCATTTTTAACGTGCTACTTCAATTTCTGTTTATAAGAAGAATTTCATTTTAATGCTTTTCTAAATAAGAAAGTTGGAACTGCGCATGCGTAAATCTAAATTTTGAAACTGTTAGATTTTCCGTTGTTCCAAGCGCCTATGTATCAAATTTCGTTTAAATTCTTCCATAAAAAGTACAACAGATTGAGAGACTTAAAAAATTTGTTTCTAGAAGGAGTTTGTGTTGATACATTTTTATTTTATTTCTTATTATCTATTGAGGGAAGTGTTTAGTTTATTTAGTACGCAAACATCCATCCCGCAACAGGTATTATGGGTATTTGGTAGATGTATAGGTAAACCATTAATGGAGTAAACAAGATTTTCCTCATGTGGGATGACAGAGTTATAGGATTCTTTTACAATAGTTCTTTTCTTTTGCCAACGGAGGTCGTGTAGAATTTTTATCATTTTTTTTTACTTTGGTCTTGCCGATAAGCGGTACTTGTCAGTGAAGGTTCTGTCGTCATATTGGTCACATGCAAATTATTTTCCTTGGTACGCCATTACTTTTCTACTGATCTGTACAATCTGTTTAGTGATTTCTATTCTTCTCGATGTCTGTGGCTGTACTCCATTGAAGCGGTGTATGCGGATTTGTATTTGCATTTCATCAGTACGAGGTACTAAATTTTAACTAAACGAAATGTAAATCAGGTAGCATGAACAAATTCTTCGCGGCAAAACAAATAACGTAACTAAATATTGTAGATATCCGTTTCGGACAAAGTCTCAGTAACTTCAAAAACTAATTTACAAAGCAACATAAGCTAATGTCGGTAAACAAACTAAATAGAAAGGATATGAAAAATGAAACGTAATTAAACTAGTACGCATGCATTTTCGGAGTAATCGTAGGCAATATAGATCAAATCGGGTCTCGAAAAAAATATTCTTGGGCAACGACAGAAGCAGTCGGAAATGCAGAAAATTCATCTGTAGCGTGACGTTCACCAATTAGTACAGGCTAAATAGCTCTAAAAGAATATATTCGAAAAAAAAAATTAGTTATGAGCCAAAGCGGGTTTTTCATGCAGGTGAAATGATTAGAAATTGGGGAAAAAATAATTAAAACAGCTGAATTTTTCCGCGGGTGAAATCCCGGGGGTTGCCAGGAGTGGAAAGTGGAGTTTTTGCAAATTGTGGCAAAACTATTAATTTTAGACGAAAATGTTCAATATAAAAGTTATAGAGATTGAAAAAATGAGCAACTTTTTTGTATCTGCAGTATTTTCATATAACCTCCAATTTTCCTAGAAAAACTAGAAAAACTGTTTTTTTCGTATTTTATTCTTATTTTTGTGAAAAAAAGTCGTAGGGATTTGAAATTTGGAAGAAACTTGATCAAGGGGATGAAAGATCTATTTTTTTTTCATCGTACACAGTTGCTCTAGGTAGAAAAAGTTTTGTAAGGACTTATGTTTAATAATCAAAAATAAAAAATATTATTCCAATAGAAAAATTTCAAGAAAAGCGGCAAAAACTAGGGGAACAGTTTTAAGAAATACATGGTTTTTAACATTGACAAAAAGAGCATTTTTTGCAACTAACTTAACGTATTGGATCCGCGCTAATAAAGAGTTTTTGAAATCTGTCTTCTATCTCCTTTTTAATACTGCTACTAAAATATTTTCTTTTGTTTCCTAGTCCCAACTGCCTTAACTTTATTGTTTTTTTTTCTGAATTTTACCCCAATAAAAGCAATTCGAAAAAAAATCGAATTCTTTTACTTCCTGAACAATTTGTTTTTGTTCACTAACTCTTCTTCCTGCCTGTTTTACACCTGATGCGATTGCGCTGAGTCTGTAGATCGTTAATTTACAAGAACTATAAGTAAAATCCTCATTCGGTTTATTCCAGGTTTTAAAATATTTATGTATATTTATTGCTTTGGCCGGTAAAATTAACGTTCTTATTGAAGAGTTTGCTTTTATTACGGTAAAAATGCAGAAAAAAGAAATAATAAAGATATTTTATTTAAGTAAAACAGTTGAGTATAAGGAAACAAAAGAGAATATTTTAACAACATTAAAGAGAAGCAAGAAGACATATATCGAAAATAGTTATTTGTTTCATTAGTACAAAAAATGTCAGTTTTCGGGACGAGGAAGATAGTTGCTGGACGACGCGTTAGCGGAGTCCAGCAACCTTCCGAGTCCCGAAAACGCATTTTTTGTACGAATAAAACATAAAATTTTTTCTCCAACCCCCTTTACTTCAAATTATATTCGAATTTAGATTCAGTCACAGTTTCACTACTAGTATAAGAAGTTCTGCTTTCTTGTCCTCACGTGTCGTGCCACTCTAGTTTTTAGGTTAACTTATAACCTATTCGTTCTTATTTCTTACTTCTCACCTCTCGCGACTTTGTAGGGAGCAAATCTTGAGGTAGGATGTTCTGCCGTTTCTATAATCTCTGGCGGAGTGCAATCCATGTCGCTATCAGTTTCAGTCATTTTTATTGTATACACAAATTAATATTGTTATATTTTGTATTGAAATAAACAACTTACCATACAGTTTTTTAATTAAAATTAATTGCAATTAACTTTTTCAAATTTTGAATTCAAAATGACAGATAATAGTGCAATGGCTCTGAAGTAGATGGCGTTACGCACGACGGCGGGTTGTATACGTATTAAAATTACGTTCACCGAATATGTAAATTACGTTACACATGGTTTAAATAAAAATAGCGAGCGTAAATCATTTTCAATACATGTACATACGTATAGAAATCATTATTTGCATTGAATATGCAAAAATATTTGATTTGTATGTATAGAAATATCTTACAACCTGCAATGGAAAACGATGTCAATGTGACATATCTCCGTGATTGTAATTTTTTAATTGGCCGACTTTCAAGGTCAATTTCTTTTTGGTACTAGGACCAAAAGGATCCACTTTTTGTACAGTTGCCATGGTGAAAGCGATTAATCCGCAAAACGTCAATTTTACGTACCGAACACTGTCACAAAATAGCGTTTTATTCAGGTGGTTGGAGAAAAAATCTATTAACTTCCAACACGTTGATTTATCATGTCAAAAACCGTGTATATCTTAACACTGCTTTTTTCAGACTTTGGGGATTTTCTCGAAGTATTTTCATAGGAATAATATTTTTTTATTTGTGTTCATTAAAATATAAGTCGTCCCAAAAATTTTGCTACCTCGCGCACCTCTATACGATGAAAAAAAAATAGATTTTTCATCCCCTTGAAAAAGAGGTGGTTTTTTTCAGAAATCGTGAGATCTCTGAAACGGTTCAACTTTACGGGCCCAAAATTGTTCACCTAAAATTAATAGTTTTGCCACAAATTGCAAAATACCACTTTCCACCCGTTTCATCTCCCGGGATTTCACCTGCATGAAAAACCCGGATTGAACCGGTAATAAATTTTTTTTGTCTGCTATGAATTCATTAACAATTGTTCGTACATAAATAAATCACGTAATTTAATGTACGTTACGACAGTATAGCTTTATGGAGCAATTGTCTGGTGGCCTAGAACCAGACTCTCCACAACTGTAGCACTCCTTAATCATGTGCAAAGACTAGCGTGCCTTGCCTGCACAGGCGCGATGCGAACGACCCCCACAGCCGTCATGGAGGCCCTCTTGGATCTGCCTCCACTAGATCTCCACGTGAGAGAGCAGGCCATTCTGGCATTCCTGCGTCTGAAAAATAAGGGGTTGTTGAATAGCAGAGGCATTGAGGGGGGCCACTCCCGAATTCTGGGCGAGGCGATCAAACGTCTGCCTATCCTAGAGGGGAGATCGGACTCACTCACTCCTCAATTCATATTAGGGAAAAACTATCACATCTTCTTTGATGAGAATATGGCATCCCAACCAGATATATTCATCTTCACGGATGGATCTAAGACAATGGAAGGTACAGGCACTGGTATTTACTCCAAAGAACTGAACTTCCATATCACCCAACCACTAGGTAAACTTCCTACTGTATTCCAGTCAGAGTTGGTAGGATTAACGCTTAGTGCAAGAACAGTTCTTATGCATAACATAAAGAACAAAACTATCAGAATCTCAAGTGACAGCAGGGCTGCCTTGCAGTCACTTGGTCACTGTAAAATTACCTCTAGGATGGTTTCCGAATGTCACCACGTACTAGAGCAAGTAGCAAGCAGCAACACCCTTGAGCTCGTATGGGTCAAAGGGCATGCTGGAACGGAAGGTAATGAGAAAGCCGATAAATTAGCCCGACTGGCCTCAAAACAGGCGTTTTATGGTCCAGAGCCGGCTCTTCCACTTACAGTTAAAACTGTAAACAACCTAATAACTCAAGACACCCAAACCCAGCACAGGGCTAGGTGGAACTTGATGTTAGATTGTCGCCATGCGAGAGAAGCCTTCAGAGGACCATCTCGTAGCTTGGCGCGTTTTTGTACAGGGCTATCAAGGAAGAACCTGAGGTTACTCGTGGGCATACTTTCTGGGCACTGTAAACTAAACAAGCACATGCACTGCATGGGTTTGGTGGAATCACCATCTTGTAGAGGATGTTACACAGACGACGAGACGGCATACCACATACTCTGTGAATGTCCCGCTCTAGTCCAACTGAGACGATCCATGTTGGGGGAATCCTGGCCGGACATGGCTACGATTAGAGCCGCCTCCCCTTCCAGCGTCCTAAGGTTCATCTCACGTGTGGGATGGCTTGAGTGATGCTGAGGGGTCGGGCGACCCTAGTCAGGGAGGTAGTACAAAGGGCCCGAATTTGAGGCCTAAGTACGCGTGGACACTGTTCACCCTCCTATCGTAATCCAGAATCCAGACAGTATAGCTTTTGTAACTACAAACTAAATTCTTTGTTTAAAATCTATACAGGTGCTGTGCTTGAGTGTAACGGGAAAGGCGTACTTAATTGTGAAAATGTGGAATGCATGTATGTAGGTAACACAAATAGCACTTGGGCAAATACAGCAGATAATCGCAGTTTGTAATAAGGTGTAGACAATTTGCGGAACTAGTTAGTTAATCAATGGCTACTCTATAAAAAAACTTACTTATTTAACGAGATGTAGAACAGATGATCGTCTCGAATTGCTTAAGCCGAAGTCTTCAGGGATTACTTAAAAACAATTTAGCTCAAAGAACCTCCATTTTTCATCGAAATGAAATGAAGGCAGTTTGCGCATTTAAAGAAGAAAGGAGTTTCTTTGACAATGCCATTGCGTTGATTTATGGTACCTAGGCAGGGAACGCGCAAAAATTAATCAAGGGGGTGTAGGTGAATAATGAATGTGTTTTAAACTATACGTTTACACGGTTTTATTTCCAAATGGGGAGGTTCTAATTAATGAGATTCGGATATGTGAAGCGATTAGATGGTGCTTAAATGTTGCAGTGCGTGAACGATAGGTTTAAAGGATTTGTAGATAAAGTGTTTACCATAACGTCAGAGCCTTAATATGAGTTGCAGTCGGCATTTAATCGATATTTAAACATTCTGTAATAGCTATGTTGCTAAAAATAAAAGATGTAAAGCACAGTAATCCCCAAGCACCGTCAGCTACCCTTCCTTTTCGGCACCGCATAAAAGCTCAGATTTTTTATTTCAAACGCCATGGCTCAACCTTACACCACCTATTAGTTATTTATTATGCAAGAGGATAAAGGGATATTTTATTTATTTATTTATTTACGGTTGCCCATTATATACAAAAAGAGAAAAAGAAACACATTAATACATATAAGAAAAATGAAACGTGGAGAGCAGTGCGTATAGTGAGACACACAACTATGAGATATATAACTTACAATAGATATAAAAGATAGAAATAATATATGAAGGGTTACGTATTGGAAAAACTAAATAAAAACTAAATAACTACATAAAACTAACGCAAACGATATACAAGGTGGAAATTTAAAACTAAATATTGTTACTCTAAGACATATCTATTTTCTATAAATAATAATTTTTTTAATAAAGATATAGGTAAACCAAAAAAACTGAAATTTTTTTGCATAGAGTGTTGGCTGTGGTGCACATCCTAGAAATGGGAGACGATTGTCCATATTTGGTTTTATGATAGGGTACATAAAATATAGGTGCACTACGTAATGTTCTCGATGGCGCATTAATGTTTATATTTCTTAATAAGTATGGACAGTTTATAGTGCAGTTTAAAATCCTAAATAATAAACATACATCATTAACCTTGCGGCGAGAATTTGACGAACTTAATTTTAAGATGGATTGAACTTCCGAATATGACGTCTCATCTCTGTGCAGTGGAAGATTTAATTTAAAAGCGGCATATCGTAAAAATCTACGTTGTACACGTTCAAGTGCGATAGATGGTTAGTTTCCTTTTATCGTCATGTAAAATACAAAACTTTTATTTCATACTGTCCGCTATCCAGTTTATCATTTATTTGAGTCGAGAAATTGCTCTATTACATCACAAGGCCGGAAAGTGTTGCGTAGCAAACGATAATTTTCTGACAAAAAGAAACGTCAAATTTATTTAAGACGATGGCTATTTTCATTATCATTCGAAACCTTAAGAATTAATAGTAGGTACTATTAATTTTACAATCAGAATTCTCACTAATTTTAATAGTGGTCACGAACCCATCGCTGGGGACTGTGGTGGTGGAAACCTCTTGCCGGGGCTGTAGAACTTACAAGTTACAAAATTTTCACTTCCTTGAATTACATTTGCCACTTTCGTATTTCCTTCAATGTCATTTTCGGCTACGGAAGATCTTCCAACCTCCGTGTCGTTTGAGCACATTGATATCTGCGCCAGCATTAGCCAAAAGGGTTGCCAAAATACGACGGAAACAATGTCCCGTATACCTTTCAGAGTGCTCCAACTGCATCATCACGTTCTATATGAACGTTATTAATGAAACTTGTGTAACTAAAATCACTCGGCTACGCCTCGTGAATTTAACGTTATACGCGTTTCATTATGACGTTCATAAACGAACTTGTATCATTAATAACTATTAAACAATTTCTTCCTAAAAAGGCAATACAAAATGATTAAAATAATTACGTCATCTCCGAAACACTTACCTTATCTCTCACAAATAAAAGGAAAATTTAATAAATGAACTCGAACTGTCACACTTGGTCTAAAATTCAACTTGATAACAAATAAAAATTAGAGATAGAACAACTTTATAAACTTAGAATTCCCAGAACCACCTAATATTCTAAGAGCCCGCGACGCAAACCATTACCATTCAAATAGCAGCATAAAACGTATACATGAATGATGGAGGTGACCATACACGAAACGCTCGGTCTGTCGGACCGCATTTAGCCGGAAGGTAAACAAATTCAATTGTTTATTTGTATATTTCATAAGAAATCATTATACTTTTAAGAAAAGCAGGTCATATGTGGTACCAAATTAAAGCTCTTGACGTCAGCTGCACAAATAACTCGGTCTGTCGGCAGTTAAATAGCCGGAAATCCTTGACAGACCGACATTTAGTCTGCTGCTGGAAGCCGACAATTCAGTTAGTTATAAATGTCTACGGTCACTCTGATCCAAGCATTTTAGTTCTGTACCAAAGAGTAAATAACCATAAACCTCTACAGCGGATCTAAAAAAGCGGCTGAGCTCCTTGGTTTGACCCTACGGGGTCATTGAACATTTAGTCTACTGCTGGAATCCCACAAAATAATTGCAAAGTGAAGAAAAGTTATCGACAAAATATGAAATTAATACTTTTCTTCACTTTACGATTGCTTCATTACTTCAGCTGACATGCTTGTGTAATCTCATTGATGAGCTTCAGAGCTTGTACCGTTTTGTTTTTGAATTGAATGATTCTCTTTTATTTTGAGCTAACTGTGGAATTACATTACATACATTTTGTATGATATAAACAATTTTCTAGATTTACAAAAAACTGTCTTTAGGACAACTCACTAATGTACTCGATTTTTTTAAATGTATTTGTTAGTCTGTCTGTCCACCTGTGCACGATAAGGTTTGCTCTTGGACAACGTATCGACTCCGGACTTTCGCTATATTGCAGCTCATACTTTCTAGTTCTAGTGCAAAGCAAAAAAAGTTTTTCAAAAGTATACGAGAGGAGTGGTGAACAATGCGTCCGTCGGTCCGAAGGTAAAAAAATTTGGAGATGGGTCGAGTGGGGAGTGGTTTCCGGTTATCATGGTACTTTAATGAAAAGTCCCGACGAAAATAGTGGTTTCCCCTCACTCTTCCCCTCCTCCCCCGCACCACGAATCAATAAGTTAGCTAATGGTAGCTCAAGTACCCACATCATACATTTCGAGAAGAAAGTGTCGGTAGAGGATACTAACAAAGGGTAAGTGAGAGTAGGGCGCGATGTTTTTCGTCCGTTTAGTTAAAATATTAGAGCCAGTTTTGTTAGGTATGTCTTTCCCGGCACGTACTGGACCTTTATTTCACAGATTGCCAACGGACATCTTGATATCAACGGCACTGAGTTCAACATTTTTCATTTCGATCTATCGCACACTACATTATTCTCGTGAACATGACCCTGGGCAGAATAAATAGATTCCTACATTAATCACGACTAATGAAAAATTGCACTTTACATTAAAATGAGTCGTAGGTATCTAACTGCATACTAATTAGCAAAGGGGGAAAGTAACAAATTTTTATGTGCGTACATCGCTAATGGGTGAAGCTGAAACAGTTACAAACGCTCCGGCGTTTGTGAGCAGTTTATGTAATTACCTACATTGGCAATTTAAACTCCAAGATATGAAACTGCCATATTTTCTTGCCCCATAACACATTTCTAGCTTTCAGAATTAGGTAGTGTTGTGCGCGGTCGATTCTTTTCATAATACGAGTAATAATGTCTGCACTGCATTGGGTACATCAACTTGATTTAATTTTATTATTTTTTGCAGCAACTACTTTAGAAACAACTACTTTAGTCTCGATTTTTAGGTTAGGAATTTGTTTATTTTGTTTTGAATATCATATCATAGGCGTACTCATTTCCTTAAATCTCTCCTTTTGATTCCTTCGCTTCTTGCCCTCTTCTTACAATTCATCCTTTTCACAATCTAAACGCTTCTTCTTTCCTTACTGTTTTCACTCTTCTAATTTTGTGTTTATGTGTAAAACATTTTATGCTATGTTGCGCTTCTGATCCGCTTACAGGGCCATCTGTTACTATTTCGTCTAAACTACGCTATTCTTTCCCGCTTTTTTCAAAAATCTATTCTTCTTTTCCCGCTTATTTTTTAAATTCTTTAGTTATCGGTATTACTCATCGTTTTTTTTCAAAATCTACGTTTCGTTTCCGTTTTCGATGATTGTCAATTTTGTCGTGTGCTTGCGAGGTACGAAATTATTGTAGCCGCTAATATCAAAAAATTTTGGGATATCTTCGTTGTTCTAGTTTTTTATGTTTGTTCCTATAGAATCACTGTTTCTGTTTTATATCTTCAAACACAAACAATAGTTATTTACACAAAAGTCAGGAAAATGATACATTACTGGCGAGGTAATATTGAAGTGCGAGGCCCTTTTGGGGCCGAGTACTTTAATTTCCGAGTCTGGTAATGACATTTTACTGACGAGTTTTGTATTAAATTTTACCCGAAATCGTCTTTTTTAGGCTATCATCACAAAAACGTTGATTTTGTGGTCGCTTTTGCGGCCATAAAGTTTCACTTTATTGTACGCTTCTGTCAAACTTTACTTTATTGTACACATCTGTCAAACTGTACTTATTTGAAACTGATGTGTGAGAACCAGTAATCTGTTTGATAGAAAGCGTCTATCTGGTCTGTCCTCATCAAGGATTGGGTCCATCCACGTGCGTTTTTTTTCATTTTCAGACTTGTAGGAATGTTTCACACTATTTTGCGTAATCACAATGTTCACATTTAAAATTATAGTTTGACGTTTCAATCTTTGCTGCTTGCAGAGACCTTTTTGAAGTGTAGAACCAAAACATGAGGAAGATGTTATTGCTTACATTATTATACGAAGAATCACCAGCAATTAACCGAGAACACAAGTAGCTACCTATACCTACCATCAAAGTAGGTAATCAGGTTTCTAATAATTGTACGTTAACTATAAGGTCTTGGAAGCCACAGTTACGAAGGACCTATTGCATTTGACATTATTAAAATCTTGTGCAACCGAGGAAGTTGCGATTGTACTTTTACTCTCAAACGCCTGCTTTTATATCATATATGACTTAGGGTCGCAAGCGCAACGCTTGCAGCTTCCAAAATTTCATTTGGGGTATCTGAACTGTCGCTATCACCCATTTTGATACGCACAAAACACACGCAAAGATGCTAATTATAATTACATATGACAGGAAATGCTTTGTTTTTAATTGTCTAAGATAACTATGATTTTCAGAAAAAATATGTTTATGAGCAAATTTTTGAATTCTTTTTTGATGATCGCCTAAAAAATGTTGTGTGCACCTTGGCCAAAAGTGATTTGTTAGGCCTCATCTGAATTGCGGCCTCGGCTACCGCCTCGGCCACAAACAGCAGCTTCGGCCAAAAAAGATCACTTTTACGGCCTTGGTACACAAATAACTATTAGGTAATACAAAATTTCAACTTTTATAGGTACATAAATTTTTATTAATGTCAATCTGTCAGTGATGACAGGAGTCATTATAGACATTTGGAAATGTCAGAAATGCGGCCGGTAAAGTGACGGTGCGACTGGTAAAGTGACAGCAACGGCAGGAAACGCAGTCTGCTCTGCCTCTGTGATGGAAACTAAAATTTCCTGACAGAAAGTAGGCTGAAAATGAAGGTTTCAGCACGATTTTGGGTAAAATAATTTACAGCCCAACACTCCGTTTTAGGTCTGATACCATATATCTTAAGACCGTGCCAGTTGTTTATGGTACAATTCTTCAGTCACAATAATTTCACTCGATTTTATTAGATATTACAGTTTAGCAAAATGCTAACTTCTGACATTAGAGATTACACCCCTTTCAAATGCTATGGTAGCTATACCAGCCAGAGAGAATATAATTATGTAGTTACGTTGTCGCGAATGAACAATGGTCATGATACTTTTTCAACCCTTAATCAATTGTTAACGATTTAAGAAATACCTTAACAACGGGTATGGACCACTTACCCTTCACCAGATCTCACATATCACCACTAACTTTTGCAATAACTGAAACTGAATTACTCGACACCATCTTTTCAATTCTTTTAACGCAAGTATTGCACGCAGGTACTTTATCAATAACGTCAAAAAGTTTGAACCTTGTATTGTTACATACTGATTTAGGGAGATTACATTGAATAAAAAAGGCAATTTAATTTTTAGCTTTTAGATAAGAAAAAAGTTCATTCTCCTTGAAATGCTTGTTTCAATTTTGGGGTAGGTAGAACGGAGCAATTTAATATCGACTAATTTATATTTATCAAGCTTTGATTAAAATTAAACTGCAACTTCTAGTATCTATTGCACCACTCAAAACTTATCCTTCAAAAACGTCTGCGTGAACGGATAAAACATGGAATCGTTCAATGATATATTCACATTCGATCATTACAAAGTTGGAAGTACTGGACTGCATCGTTTGATGTGAAATTCATTATTGCTATCGACATACAGATTTTCTTTTTGTATCGCAAAGCAATTTTGGTCAAACTACATTTACAGGAAATAACCTACAAGCAGAACCGTTATCAAACTTATATTGAAGTCTACAAAATAGATAACTGAAGAGGAATTAAATTTTCTTTTCTTCTACTTTCCAATTTACAGCTCTTAAGGGATACACTTTATGGTAGTTCGGTACACGAAATTCTAGTACCTAAGTGTAACAAATTTAATTTCTTTTCCAACTAATGTGAATGTATGAGTTCTCGGCCGCAGTCATTTGCTGTAAATAAGAACCTTTAAGTACAATTTGGATTAATATACGAACAATGGGGGAGAATGGATAGGAAATTGGACACGAACATTCTGGTCTATAAAAAGTATATATAAAAGCGCCCTAAGGGACGTGAGATAGCAAAAAGCGACTTGACATTTGGTATTTTAAAGGAATTACGGACCAGTTCTATTTCAAATTATAACGAAAACTACGAGAACTTATTTATCATGTGACATGATGTACTGATTAGTCGCTAGAGTTCTATTCAAAGTAAGTAATTCATGACACTTTCTACAATGACATACGTAGAGAATGAGAGATTTAAGACGCCACGACTTTGAACGGGAAATGAATCTAAGTACGTGTAAAATCGTACAACCACCTTCTGGTTCTGATTATGACGTTCACGTTGAAATACGAGTAGAAGCTCGCCACGTTTCTAAACTAAGGACCGCAGAACCGCCTTTCGCCATCTTGGGGCCTCTGCCACTTCTAAATTTGGAGGCTCTCACCTCGGAGCCAATTTGTAAAAATAGTAAACAGGCCAACAGTTTTTCTTGAACAGAATTTATTTAAATAACAATAGAATAACACACATAGGTGCACACAAATAATAAACCGAGAGATAACGACAGATTTTGTACGATGATTAGTAAACGTCTGTCACCGCAATTTTCACTTTACATACGTTAGAACTAGCGTGTAAACGTATATCATACGTCTGTTGAGCGGTTCATTCTATTTTTATGTACGAGTATGTTAGTCCGGGAGCCAATTGTTATGACCGAAACTAAGAAAACTAAAATTTTGTAGTATGGTTCATTTAGTATTGCTAATAAACGAAGTTAACGTCAGCTTCTATGGTAGCGGTGGGTGTAGTCGCGCCAGCCCCCCACACATTATAATTATAATTTAAAAAAACATACATGAAGAAAGTTGAGACTTTGTGTAGGTTTATTACTATCTAAATAAACGAAAAAAAGTAATCAACTGACTTTTTGGTGGGAGGTTGTACGTCAGCTTCCCGTCTAAACATGCGAAAAATATTTACGCTGAGCAAATTAATACTAAGAAAGCTGAAATTTGGAGAAGTGATTGTCGAACCGGGCGTAGGTAACCTGAAAGCGTCATCCAAAAATTGTGTGAGGTCTCTGGTCTTCCGCGAACTTCTGGTAGTCGATGGTATGCGGAGGCGTGATAACAGAGTGTACTCTGGATAGAGCGTCGGCGACGATGTTGTCTTTACCCGAGATGTGGCGTATGTCGGTTGTGAATTGGGCTATGTAACTGATGAGGTGTCGACTTTGCCGTGCGGTGCCATTGTCGCTTTTTTTAACCAACGCCTACGTAAGCGGTCGGTGGTCGATAATAATCGTTAAATTTCGGCCTTCTAAAAAGTGCGCGCTACTTCACGGCGGAATACGCTGCCAAAAGCTCTCTGTCAAAAGTATTATACTTGAATTCCGTCTGCGTGAGTTTTCTTGAGAATAAATCTAGCGGGCGTGCAGAACAATCTGTGACTTGTTCGAGTGCGGCTCCGACCCTGTCTCCGATGCGTTCATGGATAGGACCAAGAGGCAGTCGTCGTTGCTGGGGTGTGCTGGGGTACAAGCGCTTGCTAGATCGGTCTTGCAATTTTCGAAAGCTTGGATACGCTCTTCGGTCCACTCAATTTGCCGTTTCTCTTGACGGGTCCTTTGGGAAGTTCGGTGAGCGCGTGCTGGGTTTTGGCCGCGTTTTTTATGAATCTGCGGTAATAATTGAACATGCCCAACGTTCTGCGATGGCCTTTGGTAGCGGAAGATTTTTGAGGGTTTCAACTCTGGCAGCTTATGGTTTCACGCCTTGATTTGAGAAGTCCAATGACAAAAACGTGAGCTACGATGCACCAAACTCACATTTAGCCACGTTGATTGTGATGCCGTGTTATTGAAATCGAAGCACTTCCTCCACGTGGGCCCTGTGTGTGGCTTCGTCAGGTGATGCCATTAGCACGTCATCGAGGTAGGCAAATGTGAATGGAAGGTCTTGAAGCACTTGGTTTATTAGACGTTGAAACGTTTGTGCGGCGTTGCGCAGTCCAAAGGTCATAACCAGAAACTCGAAGAGGCCAAATGGGGCGGTGATGGCGGTCTTTTCAATATCTGCTGGCTCGACAGGTATCTGATGGATGGCGCGCACGAGGTCTAATTTGGTTAATATGTAGCACTTTTCCAGTATCTGAGACACATCTTGCGTGTGCGGAAGGGGATATCTATCCGGGATTGTTGATGCACCTGCCTATTAATAATCACCGCACGGTCTCCAAGAACCATCCTTTTTGGGAACGAGGTGAAGCGGGCTGGCTCAAAGGGATTGCGATGAGCGACATATACCCAATACCAATACAACATTCGCGCGAACTCAGCTCGTGCCGCAGCTAGTCGTTGTCCTGAGAGGCGTCGTGGTCTCGAAAACACAGGGGGTCCGGAAGTGGTGATGTGGTGTGTCACCGTGTGAGTCACCATGTCTATTGGCACCCGCGGCACAGATACACTGTGGTATCGTTTTAACAAGTCCACAAAAGGTCCCTGAACTATGTACACTTGTACAGCACGCACTGAACAACTCGAATCCGCGGGCGAAAATACACTAACACGTAATAACGTTTCATCATCGATTAACTTTTTTCCTTTAACCAAAGAGTATTTGCTTTAACGTCCACTAACAGATTAAACTTCCGCAAAAAGTCTGAGCTAATGATGGGCTGGTTCACATCGCACAAAATAAACTGCCATACAAAGTTGCGGCGGAGGCCAAGATCCGAGGATAGTAGTTTGGTACGGTAGGTGTTAATCACTGTCCCGTTGCCAGCAAAAAGTTGATATTTGTCTGGGCCCTCACGCCGTCGGTGGGGAGAGACGGGGAAGACGGATACCTCTGCTCCGGTGTCGATTAAAAAACTGGCATGGGTCTTGGGGTCGTTATATAGTGGGCGGCAAATTCGTGAGGGATCGTCGCGCACTACCGCGTGTGGCGACGAAGATTCTAGTTTCCCGCGATGCCTGATTCGTAGGAGCCTTGCAGTTTTTGGCTTGGCAGCCAACACTTGTTGTTGGTTTTGGCGGATTGTGTGTTGCCACCTCGGCCACCACGCGTTGTTCATACACTTCGTGGAGTTTGTCCACCATCGGTGCCAAGGTTGTCGGCGCTGACAGTAAGTATAGCTTGGTGCTGTGGGAGTCGAGACAAGGATTTCAAGTTGTCGTCACGGATACGCGAACCTCCTAGATTGCGGAGACGTAGTAGGAGTTGAGAGTTTCAGGTCACCCAATTCTAAGTCCATGAGGAGGTTCTTGAGTCGTCGCTCCTCGCTGTCCGTGAAACATTCTGTGAGTCGCCTTTTAAGCGTCCCATACTTGTCTGTTTCTGGAGGAGTTTTAATGATGTCTGCCACTTGCGATAGGATATATCGGTACCGATGGCGGCGACGGCTGTGTAATACCGGATGGTGTCGCTCGCGATTCCCGAAATATGGAACTGCGCCTCCAGTTGGTTGAACCATAGGGATGGGTCGTCTTTCCAAAATGGTGGAGGTTTATAATTGCCACTAGATTTACAACGGAAGGTTCTGAATGCTCTTGGGCGGGTTGTGGTACATCGCTCGGCATTGTTGAGGGCTTCCGCGTTGGCCGTGCCGTCGGGTTCGCTGGCTACGGGCTACTGCCGCTGTTGTGATCGGTTCTTTTAATTTTCTTAAGAAAGCGTACTGAAAAGTACGGTTGTACGCTAGCGATCACGTCGAGGTCACCATTATTTAGCGGACGACGCTAAATAAAATGCTCTCTAGTCGAGTAGATAGATTTATTTACAATATATACAGGTGCGTGCGTGCTGAAGATGAAACGGCGGGGTTCCGTAAGCGGCGGCGCTGCTGGTCAAGATCACGGCTGGTGCTGGCTGCAGGTCGGCGGGATCGGAAGATGAAGTTGCAGCGAAGCGTGATCGAAGACTACTTTGTGCTCAATCAATTAATCAAAATACGTTTATTTACATTTTATATATGATACATTAATTGTTAGTATTAGATGAATGGCGGACTGCTCAGGACTTGTGTCCTCTTCAGCCCTTGGTTAGTACGCGATTAATGAAATGTATTTACAATGCATGCAATCTATCTATGCTATATTGTGCAGGTATTGGCTCGTGTCCTTGGTGTATTGCGCGTCGTCGTTGTCAAGGGGGTGGTAGAGTTCGCGGCCAGTTCTCGTTCGGTGTAGGATTGATGAGGGTGGTATTGTTCGTGCTGGATTCCGGTACGCGCGGCCTTTAAACGGTTTGTTTCTATGTTCTTCCGTATGTATGGTTGGTTGCCTGTTAGAATAGAGTCCAGATTCAGTATTTATTTAAATTTTCGAAACCTGTAATTGTCCTTGTCCTTGTCCTTGTGATAACATTCCTTTACTTTTATCTTCTTTTTCCGGTCACTTTTGATTTGACAATCGTCTCTCCTGCATTGGTTTAATCAATACTCTTGAAAATTTGCATCCCTTAATTATATAAGGATCTCCAAGTTTATTGGTGAGATATTTCGATTATACTATCCATTGGAAACGTCGTGTTGGCTCTGTGGTAGTATTTCTGATTTTCGCTTTGCGGTTCTGTAACCACATGGGGGTTGGCGTCTACTAATAGCTCGATTACCACCTTAAGAGGTATGTTCTATTGCTCTTTACCTTCTCTTATATATGTTCCTTACATCTCTGTGTGTGTGTCCAAGTTTTGCCTTAAAATATCAACTATAGTGAGGTGACGTTCCTCGATTTATTTATAAAAAGCTACTTACCTTTGACCTATAATTTTGTGTACTGAACGTTTCCTTTATTTATGTTATTGTCCCGAAATTACTGTAAATATTGCCGGTTAACATAACCACTACTAGAACTGTCATTTCTTTTTGTCGCTATTGTCATACCTTTACACCCAACAAGTACTAATTGTAAGGAGTACACCAAGGAGCACAAAACAATTCCTTGTGGTAGAATACCCGCTGTCAGGTTTACTTTAGGGTACCCGTGTAAAGAAAAGGCCTTTTTTATTCACCGTCAGGTCCCTTTGCGTCATTTACCCTTTTTGGCGTAATTACTAAATTGGTTTACATATATATGATCACTTGGTTGCGACCCAAACGTAAGTTCACTGTACCTTCATTCATTCCCCTGACCTTCTTCCTTCCTCTTAGCATTCAATTTTCAATTGTGAAATTTAACGATTTATTTTTTGATTAAAATTACCAAACGTAACTGTCGTACATGGTCGTATTTAATTGTTATCTATCCTTCTGTATTCTCTTTCAGGATTTTCTGTGTTTAGTCCCTTTCCTTCCTTTTCCTTTAAAACACAGTGGCGCTTCTTGTCAATCTACCCCCGCGAATCCCTGAGTTACAGCATCGCCTCCAGAGTGAGCTAGACCGGAGCAATACCGATCCTGGTTTGCGCCAAAACCAAACCGTTATACTCGTATATCCTTATCTGAAAAATAAAAAAAAGAGAAGCCAGTAAATGTTTCTTTTTGGTTTTTAGTATGGTTTGCGTCACCGGATGGTGCAAGGGGCGTTGTCAAGGAGCTCTTCAAATTCGTGGGGTAGGTCTTCGAGTAGTTGGATTAGGAGTACGGGAGGGAATTTGAATTTCCTTTTGGGTTTTCGGGGAAGGGGTCTTCCTGTGGCGGATTTATTGCAAGGGATCTTTAGGATATCTTTGGTGGGCTGGGTGTCGCCGTGGACCCTGCGGTGTGCAAATCTTGTTTGTAGGGATGTGAGTCTGTGTGTGATAGGTTGTATGTTTGCGTGCTGGATGGTAAGGTCGGAAGGGATCGAGTCTCTGCATTTTCCGTAGGATGCGGCGTTCGCAGGCGGCGATTTGGCGTCGTTGACTAGAGGAGAGGGTGCAGTACAGGCGGGCTCGGTAATCGATGAGTGGTCTGATGTACGTTTTGTAAGTGTGTTGGAGCGTTCTGGGGTCACATCCGTTGATGCGACCCCGAAAGGCGCTCAGTAGTTGTGTGCGTTTCCTAACTTTGTCTAGTGCTAGCGTTAGGTCTTTGTGCTCGCCTGTGGCCGGTATTTAAATGGTCGGGCTTGCACGCTAGTGACTGACCGCGCGGGCCAATCAGACGACGTTGTTGCGTAGTCTCCGGCGGTTGCCACAGACAGTACGGGACAATCATCACTTGATGCGACACCAATTGTCTTCTTTTCTGCTTGACTAACCAGTAACTTCATACCCATACAAAACATAAGCATTTCCAATGCTAAAAGTTGGCCGCCTTACTAAGATGTTACACCCTGTATGTATTAGTTGTTGACGAGCACACTGAAGGAGAGGAAATACTAAACTGCAATTAAAAGTAAATAATTACTTGTGAGTCTTCGCTTAAGATTCAATGCACACACTTTCTATATGAGTACCCATGATCGATAATTAAAACCAGGAATCCAAGGCAAATTTGGTTTTGATCATAATGATGACACTTATGTCTATATGCGACTAGTCGGGTGTATAGAGAGTTCAGTTTGAAAGAAATTATGATTATTAAGTAAAATATTTAACATTATTCAAAGGAATTTAAATTACATATTATATGTAATAGTTGCAATATCAAAAGCGCCACATTACAAAGGGCTTACATAACCGAATTAATCAGATTCCGTCTACATCAGAACCATTCGAAATATTAAGCGATTCAATCTTCGCATCCATTATCTCTCCTACTCTAAAATCTACTTTAATCTTATCTTTCCTTTTGTTTTGAAGACTTTTTTAAAACGTGAAACACCTTACTTGTCTTTGTGTAGTATCCATGTTTCGGTGTATTTGCACCACATTTAAAATTATTTATTTATATTAAAAAGTACCTTAATTAGGCGTATTCCACAAATTGTAGAAGTCCGAAACTGTTTTTAAGAAGCTGAATTCTAAAGTAACATCTAACTTCCACTTTACAACTTGCTCTTTACATTTGGAATTACTGCGCGTTTTTTTCAAATTAAAGTTGTAACGGCAGATCTACAATTTTCTTCGTTTTCTTTTTTGTGGTAGTACGATGGGACGTACCTTTCGTACTTACTTTCCAGGCTAGCTCAGGTAACAAAGGGTTAAGAAAAGGAATGAATTCAAAAGATATTTCATCCGCTGATTTTATTATTTATTGATTAAAGGTCGTTATTGTTTTTCAGTTACGTATACTAACGGGGAAAAAGTTACAGCCCAAAAACTGCCCGAACCTTCAAAAAAAGGTATCTTTTATAATTCTTGTTTCAAAGAACACACGAATGCCCGGTTTTCTGTGTAAAAATTCCTTAAACCACAAGAAACTATGCATATTATGCAAAAAAAAATATTGGGCATGCGCATTCCAACTTTTATATTTGCGCAATCCAGGTTTTTTTATTTGTTAGGTGTTGTATGTGTGTACCTCGAATAAAAGTAAAGCTAATGCATATGCAAAAAATGTATTTTAAAAGCTATGCTGATCTGGTGGGACAGATTCAACCCCTTAAGTTGTGTTGGAACAATGGTAGATTCAGTTGTATTGGAATATTTTCCTAATGAATTTGTGACTTACCAGCAACGGAGTACGTCTGTGCAATGTCCCAAAAGCACTTTCGTGCTACAACGAGAGCTCCATATCCGCCACCGCATTCTCAATAATCCAATACCTTCAAGGGATTACTATTCCCATACAAAAATTGAAACTTTTGCAATTAAACATCTCCAGTTAACATTTTAGTTAGAGTTCATTAAAAGGCCGTAAACATCCGATATGGAGTCCATAAGAAAATAGTAGTCTGTAACTTGTACATGTAGCGTGTTATGAAAATTCTGATAACAGATTCAGATTCTCCGAAAAAAAGTGCCCATAGAAGGTGCTAACGGGAACCGTCCATTTCCGACCATTGGATCTAATGAAAACGAATTTGACATTTCGAAGATCCCAATGGGGTGCCACGAATTTGAACCACTCTGTACTCGTCTTTCGTGCCGAGCATTGTTTCTGTTCTGTACCGATTAAAAGTTATGTAGCATGTTGTCCAATTTATAGGTAGGTATTTTCAAATAAATAACAGACGAACATTTGTTAAGCTTACAAACTTCTGTTTGCAAAATGAAATTCTTTTTACTTAATTACATGATGATTGCGTACTTTATTTCGTTCTTAAACTGTTTTAGACGTCGTGAAATTTCTAAATAAGCCCGAATCGTGAATGAGAATATTCACTGGTGTTTGCGAGATTAAACGCAAGCAAAACGTACAAATGAAATTGTGAACGTCTTCTACACGTTTATTAAATAACAAAGAGAGAGGCCAACATACAGACCTTTCATGACAGTAATTGTTGTAGAACAATTAGTGCAGCATTTACCCTATCACTTGTAATACTATCCCGACATGCTTCCGTTTCGAAATAACAGTGCATCACGAAGCCTTACCGCAACTTACATTTCTTTAGACTCGCAGAGTAATAGAATAAATAGAAATAATTTATTACAAATTCCCTAAACTTTATGTGAAATGTAATTAAGCCGCATCTTAACACTTTACTCCACTGCAATAAGTCTTAAAGGAATATAACTGGCGTCGTTGAGACTCCGCTACCATATTATTATTGCTTTGGCTTTCATTTACTTACCTTAATTTAGATTGCAGTTTCGCACATCATATTCCTTTGTTTTCTCTTTGCTCCTACTTAAAGCTCCCTTTTGTTCTTACATGCTGCCTTATATTATTCGTTTTTCCTGTTCACCCCCAACAATTCTCGAGACGGAAGTGGCAGGCATGAAGTAGTTTTGATGCAATATTGTTGACTTTATGTTGTTTTAACGAATCAGAAGCACTTTAATTTAATGTAATGTAGGGTGCATTACAGGATTTATGTTGTTACCTGCTCAAGTTTTATGTTTCTCACTCTTCCCAGCAGTAGTTCGTGTTGTATTTTGAATGTTCTTGCACTTTCTTCCATAGTCTTAAGACTCAAACTCCTCCATCTACATACATACTGTTGTCAACCTCTATACCTTACTCTTTTAGGGATGCATTTAACCCCCCCCCCCCTCGCTAAAATCTCTAAAACCAAGACATATTTTTGAACTTATTACAGGAACCACACTATAAACCTTTTGTAAGAATATCGGCTTGCTGCTCTGACGTGATATTCATTTTGAAGTAGACATAGATATTTCCTGTCTACTTTAAAATGACAAAATCTTTTGCGAGGGACGCCTAATTTCATGCAACCTAAATAACTTCTAAAGACAAACAGCCTGTCATATTAATTAATTTGAATATCATTGCTTTGGCTTCTGTATTTTTATTTTCGTTCGTGTGCGATGTATTCAACTGGAAAAAAGTTGATATTGTCAATTTGTATAGTGCTGGTAACAGAAGGAGCGCAAGAGACTATTTTCTGTGTTTTAATTTAAAAAAATTATAAATTTAGTGGTTGTGTTGTTTAAATGCGAGACGCTACCTTTTCACTCTACTTATCGCAATCTTCATCGCTGTACTCCTCTTTTTATGCATTATTATGCTGGGGTGCCTAATTTGTGAATGTGCATACGCATACGCCACCTACACTTGAATTCATATATTTTCACCCAAACCAAGACAAACAAAGTTGAAAAAGGGCGTACTGTTATGATTTCAAGACTTTACTTGTTTTACTGCTTATTCAATGTTGCCAACCCAATTTGGTTCCCATCTACGCTTGTTGACTTCTTTATTTTTGTGTTTGTGAATCATGGGTGATGCGTTTGCTTCGCACAGAATCAAATTTTTGATAATGAATTTGTCCTCATCTATTGTTCCTTAATTAGTGCATTATTTATAGCTGAAATGTTGCGAATGGTTGTTTGGTGGTTAAACGAAGATTCAAAGAATTACAGGTTCTCAGTCATATTTAGAGTTAGGATTTATAGAAAAATATGTATACCTAACAATTTTTTTGCACGATCGGTTATTGTCGGCTACTTACTAATTCATTTTCAAGGCGGTAAGGTGCACTTACCAACCTAGGGCGGTAAGTGTATCATAGCAACGTGCTTAGCAACCAAGTGACAGTTACAGTAACATGCGACAAGTAGGATATGTGTCAAAAATCAAATTATTGTTTATTAATGTGGAAGTTAAATGTACAATTTGCAAGTTACAAAAATTAGTTCGGGAATTAGACAGGCAATTGGAAAACACGGTGTTTACAGATTCTTCACACTCAGCAGTCGATAGAGGATTTGAATTAGTACGGTATGAAATAGCAGGTTCTGTTGATGGCAACGAAGATGATGAAGGGTTCCCTGGAGTTCCACATAAAATCTTCTGAGCGGTTTCAATCTTGTTAGTTAATGACTCACCAAGTACGTGTCATCGGGTGCTTCCGTAAGAAATTTATGGAAATCTGCTTTAGAAAAAACGCTAGATTTTTTTGGCTGATACCCAACGTTCTTTCTTTTCAAAAATGCTATAAGCGTACTGTATTTAGAAATATCAACACACCTTCTTAGAAAAATCATATTTTCAACATGGAATAATCACACCATAAGCCATTTCAATCCTTCACTACGTTGAACAAAATATGCTAACACAATTTTTTCACTTGTGTCAGTTTGACATTTACTTTCACACCATTTAAGGAAAGAATCATATGCGGCTTCATATCTACTTTTAAATTTTTCGGGAATAATCGATGCGCAGCCAATACTCCATGCATCTTCTATTTCGAAATCTTCTGAATCATTTAGGTATGTTCACTTAGTCTCAACCAAACCACGTTTCGCGCACGTGTTGTTTTGTTTTCAAAAACAGAAACGTAACTGTAGCAACCCACAAAAAATTACTGAACCCATTGTGATGCTACCACATTGATACATTCGAATTTAGTTTATATCAATTATAAATTGATCGTGCAAAAAATAGCGTAAGCACCACGGTCAGTAGGTGCTTAAACGATTTCGGATAATATTGCAAACCTCGAGCTGCGCTCTCGGTTTGCAATTATTATCCTCAACCAGTAAAGTACACCTACTGACCTTAATACTTAATATACTAATAGCATCACTGTTGAACTTATAATGTGCACGAATTACTTGGTTTTGAGTTATATTTTACAATTTTTTTATGCATACATATTTTGCATATTTTAAGATTGTATGCATTTTTTAAAAGGTTCAGCATTTTTCGTGCTTTTTGAAACATATACTTAATTTTTCCTATCTGTTAGTATTTAACCTAAATTTATGCCGACAGCGACGTCAGAGAGACAAGCGGGATTATTTTGCGGTTGCATCTGAATACTGCTGTCTGTGCAGATAGTACATAGAAGAGCCACTTACTACAACTCACCTCCCACTCCCTTACCTCTCCTTCCAATCGCCTCGCCAGTCTAGAATTAGCTTCGTTTGGTATTGTACGTGCGTACGATTTTATCTATTAATTTTTAAGATGCCTAAAGTAAAGCCCTCCGTAGAAGACTGGATACGTGGATATTCCGAATTAAAATATGAAAATAGAACATTGTTTTGTAGAGCTTGTGTTAAAACGGTAAGTTTATCTATAATTTCATTACTAAATGTTTGCAATGCATGATTTTGTAAACCTCGCAGATAAATTCGGATAAGAAATTTACAATCATCCAACATATCATATCAACATATCAACTCCATGCAGATAATTTGAAGAAGTACAACAAGGCTCCAAGTAAACAACTTACTATTACTGAATCGGTAGATGCTGCATCATCTTCACAGCCTGAAATAGAATTTTTCTTTGATTTGTGTAACACAATGATTTCATCAAATATTCCACTTAATAAATTAAACAACAGCGAATTCAAAGGATTTTTACAAAAATATACTAACCGGCATATACCTGTTGAATCGACCATTAGAAAAAATTATGTTGACCTGGTATTTCAAAATGTCATTAAACAAATCAAGGAAAAGATAGGAACCAACTATATATGGATATCGGTTGATGAGACCACAGATTCTTGTGGTCGCTACATTGCACATCTATTAGTTGGAATTTTAAAAGAAGATTCCTCTACAAAATAATAATATATAATAATAATAATATATAATTTATTCCCCATAAAACAAAATCAAAACTCTACATATAACACAAATAAAAACAGGGAAAGGGACTGCATTCAGTGCCGAGAGACCCTGTTCTTCCATACAGCCCCAATCCAACGTATTATTAAATTAAAAAATTATTATTCTAATAAATAAATGCACGATCACTAACAACACTAAATTATTTCCAACCTCAAAGGTTTCATCTACTCTCTCGCACTTTATTGTAGCTTACCCAGCTGCAGTAGTAATCTTACTTGCACTTTGAAGCCATGAACCGAAAGAGTTTTAATGGACAGTGGTAGCGAATTATAAACTTTACAAGCATTATGCGAAAAAGATCTGCGGAAATAAGCTGTTTTGTGTATAGGGACCGTCAACAGGCCCCTATGACGTAAGTTTAAACTATGTACACTAGTACGGAACTGTAATCGTTCAGCCAGGTAAGGTGGCATCGCAGTAGTGATGTGATGACTTTATGATAAAGAACTGATGAGTGCAATGTCCTCCGCTTTGACATATTAAGCCAACCAGCTTCCTTAATTTTAGGAGAAACATGTTCACTGCGCCTGATTCCGTATATAAACCGTAAACATGAGTTTTGCACCTTTTGTATTCTTGAAGCTGTATGTGAATCAATACACAATAATGGTTTATTTGAAAAATCTTGCGTTACAACCAGGTTAATCTGGGCAATATTAGTTAATATCGGCGTGTTCAGTCGCCGTGATCGACACGGATGCTTAACCGACCCTAAGTCAGTTTTACGTTTGACAGTTTTATTTGGTATCTAGGTAAATTATTGCCTATATGAATGTTGGCAAGAAAACGCGTGTTAAACCAAGATGAAACAAAGAATTAAGTGGTTAGCTTTTCGAGACAAACAATTCACGTATTCATGCTAAACAACTTGTTACACAAATGTGATCCACCAAAATCCTCGCTGAATCTAAGATAAAGAATCCGATGTGCAGTTCTAAATAAAAAATTACAGAAGTTAGAACTTTAGCACTTGACAAACTTATGCGAGGATCGCCAAAAAAACTTAGGCCTGCTTGTTCACACATCAATTAATAAGCCGCAATGGAAAATCTGTCATGTCAACTTTCTTCGCCATTTCATAATGAAAAGAAAAGCTTCGCCTGAGGAATTTGCAGCTAAGTATCTACCCAATTACTGACTAATGTTTCTAAGCCAATTTAATCCTATTCTCCAAGAAAACAGGGGCGTCCTGTGTTAGAAATCAAATTTTTACAAGCATCCACGAAGGAAATAATGTCCAATTTGGAGTTACGTTCCTCTTGTACTTCTTCCGTTGATATTAACTGACATAAACTAAAGATCGTCGCTGTAAACCTTACGGCGACCTTATGTCGATGCATTTTCACAAGGTTTCTACTTGGTTACTTATGTACGTCTGTTTGTGTTTATTAATACTAATGAAAGCAAGGAATTATGAATAATTGCACCTGGGTACCATTCATTAGCTGAGAAACAAACTTTGAAGCAATTATAAAACAACCGCTTTTAGTAGATTAGTGTGTACGAATGCTCGGGGGTGTAATTGGGAAACGTAAAATGTTTTATTTGCATTAAGCGAAATTAGCGTAAGACAATTTTTCACCACGTGCACTACGAAACAAGCTTGTAATTATTAAGTGCGAAGTAATGTCTTTGAAACAAAGGCCGTTGGGTGAAATAAAACGTTGTAACGTATTTAAAGGAGCTTTTATAAGCGTGTAAAGTAAATACGATACATAACAATGTTTCTGATCTGCACTTTTGCGAAATGCGATCCGGAAGCTTCGCTATTAAGTAACATTCGCTTTATCTTTTCTTTCCCATTTCAGGCTCCTCAGAAGTTTATCGAGGAGATGAGAACGTCTGACAATGATGGTTTGCTGTTTCGATCGGTCTCTTTACGCTTCCAAGTAAACCGCAAGTATACGCAGGGGGATACTGACAACATAGAGCTACGTTGTGTGTCAACTTTACCCGGTGTACCCTTTCCGCCGCAAGAAACATCATACACAATATCTTTGAAGATACACAGACCGCAGGTTGTCAGTAACCAGAAACTTCACTGGCTTAATTCGTCGTCGGTGAAACCGTTTCAACACCACTGGATCACACTTTTCCTCGTTACTACAGTAAGATGGTGACTTTATTCTCATTGTTTCTTATTTGTGTAGATTATTTTTTAAATGAAATGCGTTGGAGGATGTTAGTAAACGAATCGCGTATAGTAGAGGAATTTATAGATATAAGTTAGGTGAATTTTATTAACATTGTGGATTACCTCCTTGTGCAGAAATATACGATTTCCTTTGGCGATTCAGTAATCAAGTTGGTAGTAAGCGAATTAGTTGCTCTTAGCAATTAAACTTCAAAGTAACAACGTTGCATCCTAATATGCCTCACCAATTACGTAATTATCAATTTAAAAGAATCGAAAAATTATTGCCAGCTTAAAGACATTCAAGTTACATTGCATTGTGCATCCAAATTTGTCCAAGTTTAGTCATTTTTCTACACGTTAGTCGGGATTTTTCATTAATTGCTATAACAATCAAAATGTTCTTTACAGTTACATTAACCGTATTACATTCTTAGCGCTCTTGGCTTTTCACCAGAAAATTTGAAAAACTGAGAACATCACTGAAACAAAGGAGGCTTGGTGTATCAAAATAATATAGTAAACATTTTTGGAGAGTTTCTCCAATCTCCAATTCTTCAATTACAACCATTTTCAACAGAAGAAAAGTGTACTTGAATGGCATCATATTTTTATTTTCGATTCAACTGGAGGAAAAAAGTTTGATATTGTCATTTGGTATAGTAACAGTTTAAGGAGCGCAAGCGATTTATTTTTTGTGAAGCCAAAGGAATAATATTCAAATTAATTAATACGAGAGTCAGATCTTTATTTGTTGTAAGAAGTTATTTTGGTTTCATAAAATTTATTCCATTCATTTAAAAGTATACATAGGGTAAAACAATACAGTTCCTATCCCTATGTCTTTTTCTTGATAAATATCACTGCATGTAAATACATACCCTTCACTGGGTCTAATTGTTAGACAAGTTTAACTGAAACATGAACCGAATTCGGGAGATGACCGGATTATATCATATCCAAATAAATTAAAGACAGATGCAACGAGAAGAATTCGCAAGATTTCTAAAACTAAACAAAAAGGAGCAGCAGTTTAATTACCCATGACATTACTTTCCAAAGGGAACATGTGCCGATTGGAAAAGCGTGAAATTCACCTTTAACGTATAATAAAATTCATCTAACACTTCGCACAGATATAGGGTTCAAATTCTCATTTCTTTGAAAAGGTTACGATTAATCTCTTGTTACAGGAATTGGCACTGGCACTTAGCAATTGTCTGTAGGGGCGCTATCCACCCTTGAGGTAATAAACATTTACCTATTTAATACTCGCCCAAAAATTTCAAATTTTTGTTCTCTTCAAGAAGTTGCGGTTGATTTTTTTTAATTAGCAGATCGATTGGCATTTAATTAGTGATTGGCTAAAGGGGCGAAATCCGCCCTTGAGGTATAACAACCTTTTTAAAACTCCCAAAAAGAAAGTTCTTAGGGCTTTTAAAAAAAATTAATTCTCAACACTCAAGAATTACCAGAATTGGCTTTCACTTTGATTGTCTAAAGGAGAGAAATCCGCCCTTGAAGTATCAAAAGTTCATTTAGCACACTCACAAAGAAGGTTTCAGATCTTAGTTCTTTTTAAAAAGCTAGTATTCACCTCCTGTATTACCAGAAAAATTGACTTTCACTGAGCGATTATTTAAAGGGAAAAAATCCGCCCTTGAAGTATCAAAAATTCTTTTAACACTCTCACAAAGATGGTTTCAGATTTTAGTTCCTTTAAAAAAGTTTTTCACAGACACACGCTTTCCTTCAAAAATTTCTTCAAAATATTCTTCTCGGTCTTGGAGAAATTTATTACCACAGAACTATAAAGTGCTGGATTCTGTACTGATTTAGTGTAGGTTATGCTGACGCAGAAATTTTTCACTTTGACAGTATTTTCGTTATGTTTCGTCGTTTATTTTCTTGTACTGTCAACGTACCCTTTTTAAATTATTAACTTTGTGTTTGTTATCTTTTTTTGATCGGCAGATACTGTTGGTTTTTGCCTTTTATTGGTTCTCTCTATTTTCAAAATATAGTTATCTAGTACTAGAGTTTTTCTAATTTTTTATTAGCCACCGTTTGTTGGTTGCTTGTGGTTATTCTTTGTCGTTTATCACCAATTTCATTTTTTATCTCCTCGACAAGGCAAAGTTTCAAACTACAATTAGCAATATTATATTGGTAGCTTGATTGATATAGTCTTTCAGAATGAAATATTGTTGAAAAACTAAGGAACATATGAAATTTGAGCCAAAATTGACATAACAGAGAAGACGATAATAGATATATGAAATTCTTCACTAGTAAAGTTTAAACAACAATTTAGGAACATTTGTCCCGCAAGTGAAAAAAAATAGCCAGCAGATATTACTAGCTACTAACTCTACGTGGATACCCCGTCAGGTTGGTGAAAATTAGGTCAATAATAGTTATTTATGTATTAAGGGCATAATAGTGATGTTTATATTCTCGAGGGCGACGAGTTAAAAAGCTCGAGGGCCTATGGCCTAGCTGTGAACAGGGTATGTGCGAAAAGCGCTTAGAGCGATACGTAGGGCAGAGTTTTGAATGATTTTTTGAAACGATGCAGATGAATAAGTGTTACTGAAGCTGAAGATTTTTGAGCAGATCTGCATCAATTAATGATGGTTGGCGGATCGCGCTTTTTTTGGGTTCAGAATTGGGACCACCAAAGCTCTTGACCATATTGCTAGACGCATTCCAGATGCAAAGAGGTAGTTGAATGCCTTAATCAGAAATATTTTAGCAGAGGGTGAGCAGAATGAACGGGAGATCCTCCGAGCCGGGAGTTGAGTTTCGGCATTCAACTAAGAAAATAAAATGAAAGAGGAATATTCCTGGATTCCGTTGTATATGATTTGAAATAAGTTCCCTTCAGTCGTTACACTTTTGTAATGGTATTAATATAAAAAATTAAAAACTGAAATAAAAGGTAGTAGGTTAATTCCCCATTGAGAGGCGAAATAAGGGCGCATTGCCTCCTAGATCCCTTCTCGACCACTAAGTGGTCTTTTTTGCTGAACCAAAACGAAATCACAATATACCTCTAAAGGAAAAATAAACATGATTAAAACAAAATTATGTGCAATTTGATGAATCAAAAAAAAGGCCTAAGGTATTCTTTTGACATTAACAACACGTTGAAAAGATAATTTAAAATCAAATAAAACAAACAAACATTCCAATTTTGCACGTATTGCCATCCCAAGGACATTTTGGGCCACGGAAAAAAGCTAGGACAAAACAAAGGTAAAATTGGAGTAAAACACCAGAGCTCATTCAGGGAAATGGTCCTATCCAGGACAAAAGAAATATACTGACCGAAACATATGTTTGCCACATTTTATATCCTAACTTCAAAACGTCAAAATTTACATATCGTTAGACAAAATTCGGAAAAAAATTCTAAACTTTCTGATTGGATGTGTTACTGATAAGGATAACATTGAAAATACCTTCTGTTTGAATTTCCAAAAATAATGTAGCTACCTGAGAGTACGACATGTACTCATTTCATAGTCCGCCATATATAAACTTTTTATCGTCCCTTGATTGCGAACGGATGAAAGGCACTAGACGATAATGCATCATCTAAACGAACATGGGAGTCAAGGCATCGACGCAGAAGTGAAATAACCCTCTTGCTCCTTACAGAAGACGTTAATTTTGTAGATTTATCACCATACCGTCTGGAAACCGCAAATATTCCTTTATCCAATAGTTTCTGCTTCGAGTGGAGGAATTTTATGTTGATAAAGTTTAAAGTTTTTCCTGCAAACTGTTATTATACGAACAGATAAACGTGACAATGGCCAAAATTAGATTTTCCGTGCACGTTCGCAAGTGCTTTCCAATGGTAAGTGCATTTACTATCAAGCTTCGTGTTATCATTAATGCTCGGATTTTGGCGCAGTTCTCGGCAATCAAAGCGCCACCATTTAATATGCAATAAAAGTCGACAAACAGCAGCGTACCTAACTCTAGATCGTCTGCTTTACTCATTCCTCCGCAATCTGCACGGAAGATTTATTTTTACGCCTCATCTATTTTATCCTTGTCCACGCGTAAAAAAAGCTTTTTTCTAAAATAAAGTGACACTTGCAAATTTTTACCAACTCTAGGATAGATGTTATACATTCGCTGTTTTACTACCAAGAGTTCTTTACGATGTAATTCCAGTAGAGGTCTGCGATTCCACTTCAACTCTCGGGAATTACAAACTTTCAGTGAAAACTTACTTTAAAATTTATATAGATTTTGTAACGTTGACACGTTGTCATGAAAGAGATTTATACTTTCCACTTTTTAGATAAATTATGTAAAATTCGGGCCAATTAGTCACTTTTCCTCTGGAGAAAGTTTTTTTAATAGCATGTTGTTCGGAGAATCTGCTCTGAGACGAGGATCACATCTTAGTAGTTGTTTATAAAGAGAGACGTTTTCTGCATTTGTGAAATAGAGCCTTTATATTAAATAACAAATTATAATTAAAAAACGTCAAATGCAAAGTGAGCCTTAATTCAGATCCGTGCAAACCCGACAGCTTTTTCTAATTAAAAATGGAGTACCTATGCCGCAATAACAAACAAAAATTAAGTGAATCGCCAAATGAATTGGGAAACTCGCCGCTTTGAATTTTCGCGACACATAAACGTTTAATAAAAAATAAAAGCGATTTTATGTCAAACTTTTGCGTAAAGCTCAGTTTAAAATACTCCCGATAAAATATCCGTAGCTGAAACGGTATATAAAATTACTTTTTAGCGCATTTTTGAAAAAAATACGCTATTATATTCGTTATTGCTGGCAGGCCGGCTGTCCGCGTTAGATCTCCACAACTACAATAGCTAGAGAATTCAAATTTTCACTAAAAGCTTTCTGCTATAGTGTAGATGTGCAGGCACTACTCTATTTTGAGTTAGATTACTTGTGAAATCGATAATTGAAGAAAATAATTTCGATATGGGTTTCGGAGGTGCTATAATTTTACCGTTAGATAGCGCTACTAGTATAAAAACTTATTATTTACTTTGTGATTTGTTTTACAAAATGAAGACGTACCGTCAATTGAAATTAAATAAAATTAATTATTTAACGCATCCAAAATTACTCGTGAGATCGATAATTTTAAACTTCGCTAATAAAATACTGACCTGCATTACCAAAAATGCGCTTTAATCATGCATATGCTGATTTACAACTTGTTTATGTATATACGCAACGCAGAAATAACATCAACACCCCTAACATCAAACTAAATTAAAGTTTCTCACAAGGAGGTACGAAACGTTTGTCATTTTTGCATATCTTATTTCAGAAAGTTAAGGCTTACACCTTGTTATTTGAAATTACTTCAAGATACCTACTTAATGAAGTGCTAATTGTGTCTTTGTTCACCACTTACAAAGCGAGGGTAATGTGGCTTCTTTGTACTTTATTTAAAATTTAATGTTTGTAAGATAACAACCGGATTTTAATACAAAGGCGAAAGTTTTGCGCAAAGAAATTTCATGGCGTGTTGATGATGTTAAGCATATGCCTTGTTTAATTTTCACTTTATTGCGTTCAACCTGGGTAAACTTGATGAAAAATGAACCACTTATTGAAATTCCTTTCCAAAAATTCGTGTAACACCGTGATTTACGACAGTACATGTATAAAGTGTGAATATGAGTGCGAATGGACTATATTTAAGTAATAACGAATAATGTAAAAATCGACTTTGGTTTTTCTCAGCCATCCACGTTGTCATAAATCAGCTTTATTGAAAAGCTAGCACTTATAAATGCAGTAACGCACATTTTAGAACGCCTTCAAGGCGCACTTAACTCTGCTTATATTGCGAAATTTTCCAAACAAAAGCCCTTCGATGCTCAATAACAGTAGAAAATCGAGAAAATTACTTTGAGACTGTAGCTTGAGGGTTTTTTGTATACGCCTTTCAATGAAAAATCTTGCCACCTCCTTTGGTGACACTTAGGTATAGGAACTTTGGGGAAGGTCACATATGAAATTAGATTATATAATACTAATTGGCTTCAACAGAGATTAAAAATTGAAAAGGGTACATTATGTTTAAAGAAGATTAATTGAGGTAACGTAACTTCTTCAGAAAATTTTGAATATACTCATTTAACAACGTTATTAAGGCGAAATTGCCCACTTCGCTCACAGTAATAAGGTAGTAAATTGCAAAATTCGTATATTTAAATTCAATATTGTGCTTTGGCCTTAATAATTTCCTCTTAAACATATTTTGAAGCGTGCAATTTATATGTAGCGAAGGAAAACGAACCACAAAACTGAAAAGCAAATTACTCTAAAAAAATGCCTATAAAGTTTATATCAAAGTCTCTCGAGGTACTTACAAAATCAATATTTTGGTAAGTGTTGCATGCACGAAATTGCGCAAAACCAAGTAAATAACAAGTTTTCGTTGTAGTACGCTTCAACAGTTTTCCTCTCAACTTCAAACCTAATTACTTATAGTAAATTAGCGGTAGAAATTTGAAAATGCAAAGTGATTCTTAATGTTATTTCACGAAAATTGGCGCTTAATACTCTTAACACTCGCACGTCAGAACGAAAACTTAATCATTTTCTTTTATTTGAGATTATTTTCTTCGTGCTTCTCCACTAAATTCCCTCCGAGTGATTTTATGCTGTCGAAGTAAAAGTTTAGCAGGTTTGGCTAACTTTTTCTCGCCTTTTGTTCTGTTTCATTGTTTCTGTATAGCTTTATTTGTATTATGTGAGGTTTAACATTTACACTCCGCCAGTTTCTCTGATGCGTCTTCCTTTTTTTGTTAGTTGCCGCAATAATTGACATTTTCTTAACCCTCTAAATTTTATTTTGAAATTGATTTCCTCGCGTTTATCGGGAACTCCATAAATGTCTAAAGTGAAACTTGGGAGATTGTAGAAATGTAACGCTGAAATTTACCTAAGCAGTGTGACTTCACCTGTAAAAGTTTCTAGGGATAAGATTACCATCTGTCTTTCATAGGAAATTGAGTCTCATGGTTGCATTACCCATACTGCATTTTAAAGTGGCATTTTGTCTGAGTGAAAAACGCCAAGATGATTTATTTTAATTCAAATTTTATTTTCCTCGCTTAAATTATAACGAAGGGTTGCGTTACAGAACAAAATTAATTTTAAAGTGGAAAAAATCGGTTGAGTTTTACATGTTTAGCTTTTCCATGAAATTTAATTTTTAAATGCTGCCGTATTTTGTGTTTTTTTCATTTTTTATACTCACCCTGTTTACTTTGTAACAGTATGTACGTAAAAATAATAAGTTGGTTGGTTATAAAAACCGAAGTCGATTTATTCGTGTTAGTAATATGGTAATTAAATGGCTTAAACATAATTTTAAACGTGTTTCCTATATAAAATATGGTTGTGCCAATGAAAAAGTATTCCTGAAATATAGCTCATTTAAAAAAAAGAAAAATTATATGGAAATTTAAGTAACTATCGTTCCGGGAGACCTACTAAGTTGTGATAATAACCATCACAGTTTGTTAATCCTTCCTAGCAATAACTCTAACCTTTGATATAAATGTTAATAGATATAAAAGCGCACGTTTGTATCCATTTAAATTTAACGATGCACTTCTAGGTTGACTGTTACTGTGATGTGTATAAACTAGATGTCACCATTGTACTACCCACAACTCCAATTCCACCTTATTTAAGCGAACACAACAATTATGTGATTTTTCTGAATAAGTTAAGAACCAAACATGTGATTGATTTCTTTCTCAATAAAACTAAACTTGAATATTCGCTTTGGAGTTTTATTTATTTATCTAAGGCTGGCGACGTCGATGCTCATTCTTATTAAGAAATTATTGTAACCGTGGGCAAATTCCCGTATATTTTATTCGTACTTGTCCCGCGATCGTTCGTGACCTAACTCCGAATGGCCTTTTTGATTGCAATTTAAAATTCCTGCTCGATTCCGTTTATAGCCACCTTTAACAATGTTTTTCCGACCTCATACACTGTACGATATGTAATTTACTCCCGTTTTATTAATGCAATAATGGCGAAATTTATTAAAACGCCCGTCAATAAATTCGCAGCAACCTTACCGGAATATAAATGAAGCGTTTCTTTTTCATCGGCGATTGAAAGCCAAAATCGTTGGGAGCTTGTTTAATATTTCATGTTTTCCCCCAGGATTAAGGGAATGAACAATGCACAACGACGCAGACTAAAAACATATTTGCCAGTACGTAATGAGCACCACATCTAGCAGGTAAGGAATGCTTTTTTATTCATCTGATTTGATGTAATTTCTTCGCGATTATGTACCACGAGATGTACCACTGAGGGCTATATTGAACATTAAATTTTTTTCAATTATATTAGTTGACCGACGACTAGCTGTAAATTGAATTTCCCTGCTCTTTTTTTTTTAGTTCATGAAAATCTAAATTTGAACTTACCTATAAGCCAGTAAATGCAAATATCGAATATACTGGAACAACAAAATAGATCCAAACTCCATGTTCTTTTACATTTTTCTTTAAATATTTGTTATGTTTGCGATGAAGTTTTAAAATAAACCCCTTTATCATGGCCACGTTCCTTTCTTTTTAAATTTCAATGAACAATAATTAATAGTTATTTGTACAACTAGTTGTGAAAGTGATACTTTTTTTCATGAATTTGCAGTTTGACTAATGAGGGGGAACACTACCTTAAAAACCTAAGAAAATGAAAAGTGAACTAACTATAATTAGGTGCTAATTAAAAACTCTATTCCCAAATTAAATGCTCCTATTTTTTTAAAAATGATTACATGTTCTGCCAGGTTCATAATTCAGAAAAAGGAGCATTTAATTCGGGAATAGGACACTTAATTAGCACCTAATTATAGTTCACTTTTCATTTTCTTGGGGTTTTTTTGAGTTCATATGAACCTGGCAGAACATGTAATAATTTAAAAAAAAAGGAGCATTTAATTCGGGGATAGGGCACTTAATTTTGAGTTAATTAACACCTAATTATAGTTAGTTCACTTTTCTTTTTCTGGGTTTTTTGAGGTAGTGCTCTGCCGAGTTCGTATGAACCTGGCAGAACATGTAATAATTAAAAAAAAGGAGCATTTAATTCGGGAATAGGGCACTTAATTAGCACCTAATTAGCAGCTAATTAGCACCTAATTATGCAATATGTTTGATTGTGTTCTGCTGACCTTCCTCTGTTAGGTTAATGGACATGAATTATTGTATTTTTTTTTCTCTTTTTTGTCAGTGGGAATGAAAGTTTAATTCAACTTTCCTGAAAAAGAATAATATGCACTTGTACAGATGAGCCCGTACCGGCTAGGTCATTAGTCAACCTCAGCGTGTGTAGGAATAAACCTGCATAGCTATCATAATTGGAAGGGTGAAGGTGCAGCAAAGACAAAAATAACGGAATGTATGCCCGTATCAGATTTCCATGGCAAGTACTATCACTACTATGATAGACATAGATGACATATGTACATTTTTAAACAATACTGGTATTATAATATATAATAATAAAATAAAAACATTAAAAACATTAAAAGCATTAAAAACATTAAAAACATTAAAAACATTACAAAAATTAAAAACATTAATAACATTAAAAACAATAAAAGGGCCACTTTTTGTATACCTACTACCCTTCTGGTTCGTTTCTTGCGCACAACGCGTGTGAGGGGATATGTCACGGAATTTGGTATACCAATTGACACATAACCGAATCGTTTGGATTAAAAAAAATCCATTTTCAATGAACTAAACGAAAAGAGAGAAAAACTAATTATTCTTGCATCAGTAAAAGGTAATGTATTAATCGCTAAAGCTCCTCTAAAATTTCGTTCATTTCTCTTTAATTTATACAGTATTTTATCTTTTCATCCATGTAATTTTACCACCGACTAGTGTTTTGCTTCCTCGAAATTTTTATAAAATCTCCAGCTGTTTTTTGAAATGCTTTGGCACACAGTGCTCATACAACGCCTACTGCAAGAGATTTTGCACCCTATATCAACAAAGGAATTAAAAAAGGTAAAGGTTGTCATTTGGATGCATGGATGTACACTGGCGTGTACACTGTGTCTAAAACAAGGATATCTATCATGGGATCCCCGAAAACATAGAAGATACAACGATAGCCAAGTTAAAGAAAAGTTGCGCAATAAATTTTCCGACTTCTGAATACTGTCCTATTACCACGCTTTGAGCTGTACAAGACACCACACAATGCCCTAATCATACAAAAATAGACATTTCCTGGAAAATGAGTAATAAAAGTAACTTAATAATGGAGAAAGTTATATATTTTGTATAGTTTCAAACAAGAGCTTAGTGATCTTAGCCAAGAAATAAATTCTAAATATATAAATGAGAGTCTACCTATTCACAGGGGAGCCCGACCGGGCAGCACTTAGGCACATTATGCCTACCCCCTTTCTTTCGCAACTGGGTTCAGAATCCGCTCCTCTCAATGAATGATAGGACCCTGTTTAACCTAAGTTGTTCACCCTCCCCGGTTCCAGATAACTGACTCCAAGTAGTTGATGTCTGTCCCTAATCAAGTGACAGACCAAATGATCCGTAGTTCCATCAGCCTCGCCACATATCCTGCACGTGGGCTCCTCCACAAGCCCAATGACCATCCAGTGGTCCAGGGGTTAACCGCGCCCAAAAATGATGTACATTAATACCTCGAAATACGGGTAATACCCGATTTTGCTTAACTAATACCTATTATTGCCCACTATAGTCTATAACACCTAATACGAAATTTCATTTAAAATTGGAATGCGCATGCGCAAGATCTTTTTTATATCTGCATAGTTGCTTGAGGTAGGAACATTTACTGACACAGAAAACCGAGCATTCATATGGTCTTTGTAACAAGAATTATAAAAGATACCCTTTTTTGAAAGTTCGGTTGTAACTTTTTGACCCCTTAATCTACGTAACTGAAAAACAATAGCCACCTTTCTTATAGCCTTAAGAAGATGTGTATCAATTTTGAAAGCGATCGGACGTTTATACACAAAGTTATCGTGCATACGGACAGACACACAGACAGACAGCAGTACAAAATTAGGATCGTTAATAATGTCTATTTTCAAATATCCTTGGCATATTTTCATAATGCAACGCGAACAAAATACAAAAATAATAAACTACTTACTCGATAGTAATGTGAAGTCCGTATGCTTGGGGGGAGGGGGCTACGGCATTAAATTTTTTATTGTAGTGTCCTTTATGCCTTCCTCCATATTCATATGATGAGATTCTGACTGATCTGATTCATAATCAGCTGTTTCCTCCGCGTTTTCACTCCTTCCTTCTGAGTCGGCAATTTTTTCATTGCCTCCTTTTTTTTGGTAGTTTTCTCTTAGGTTTCTTCTCGTTGATTTTTGAGTCACTTTTTTTAAATTTTGATTTTCCCAACTCATTGTCGGTTGCACAATTTTATAATTGCAGACCCATCCTGCAGTTCCACTTCAACGTAGGCAGAATTTTCCTCCACATTTTTTATTCTATGTCAGTAATCTCTCAGGTCCAAAACATCGAATATTTCAACTTCTTATCCTTATTTTCATAAGGATTCCCTGGAATCTGAAAATTCCTAGGAAAATTCTCTCTATCATCACTGTCTGGAGTCTTGTTCTCTGGAAGGTCTTCCATAACGTGCTCAAAGTCCAATTACAAGTAATTCTCTACATCAGCAATAATACCTCTGTTTCATTAACTTTTTTCATGTCATCTTGTAGAGCTCTTTCCACTACTAGTTCAATGTCTACATTCATTATTTCTTCCTGAGTTATTATTTCCCGTCGACATAAGTTATTACTTAAGATCCAGATACCCTAATACCTCTAATACCCATCTAATATCTACTAATACCTACTACCTTTAATACCCCTACTAATTCCTAATCTTCTAGAATTCCCTATGGACATCCACGCACCATAAAGATTATTCATAGGCGATAAGAAACTAAAACGGATGTAAAGCATTATTTCCGGGACATATGACGTGTTTATTCGAGAACATTTCTAGAACATTCGGAATCGTTCGAGAACTTTCGAGAAAGATAGGGTTTGCTATATAAGCACATTGAATTGTGCTTTAGTCAGTTTTATTCTCGAGGACCTCAAGTAAGCTCAGTGAAATATTAAGCTTTCGCTCATGTTATGTTATAAATTGTGAATGACAAATAATAATTACTGTTATAAATTCATCGATTTCAAGACTGTTATATATTTATTGTTAATTAATTGTAAATCACTTAATTAAATTTCGTTACAGAATTGTAACACTTTTGGATTAATGCTGAGATTGTCTTGCGTCAGCTCGTAAAAACAACATTAAATGGCAATTAAAAGAGAAATTACGACACTCAAGCCTTCGTTCATATTTTTCAGTATTCTTTCCTTTTTGCTAAAAAGGACTACATACTTTATTAAGGAATGAACAGTTTACAATCGACAGTTAATTACTCGTGCAGGTTTTCTCAAAGGCATTGACAAACATTTAACGGAATGAATGAAGTCTCGAATCCGACCTTCTGTAAAATACCCACCCAAATAATACAATAATCTGTTAGATCTTAGGATTAGCATTTCTAACAAAATTAACGCACTATAGCACCAGAATTTCGTCAGGCTTCGATTAAATGCTAGATTTCTTTGCTGCTTAATTTCCGACAGTGAAGTGAATTGAAATTAGAACTAAATAGTTAACTTGTAGAATGTAGATTAAGGTGCTTTGCATTATTTTAAACTTTTGTCCAAATGTTTTGAAATTATTGTTCGTTTCTTCATCCTCATCATTCTCAAGATGAGTGCATGAATAATTTACGTGCTATTATTTTCGTTTTGAAGTCTGCTTGATAAGCTTTTTACAGTGGTTGAAGTAAATTTAAGCCATATTTTTCCTCTGCTAGGTCATCCCAGAAAATAGTAACAATTTGTTTCGTTTATTTACCAAGTCAGATGTATACCTATAAACATCTTGCAGCTGGAATAATAGAACTGCAAAGTGCGTTGATACAAAACGCATTGCTCCCAAAACGATTTTAAAATACTGAACTGGATGCTATGGAAAAAGGCCGAGGCGCCTTAAATTGACTAATAAACCAAGTTATAATGATTTTGGGTAGGCCTTCCGCGTCATAAAACGGTTACATATTTTAAACTACAATATTTTGCTTAAAAGGTAACGTAAATAAACGGCTAAAGTTAATCACTCTAACGTTATTTATATCCCAAATGCACTGGACACGGATCTGCACTCGCTTGGACCATTACTCGTCGCACTGATGACGACGAATGTGACACCGAGACCATTAAGTTTGTTATAAAACGCTAATGGAAGGATTCAGGAAGATGTACTTCTGTCCGTCGCGCACAAATAATACACAAGGATAATATTTCGCGCGATATTCGTCACCTTAATCTTAATCGGATCACAGAATGCGGCATCCGGACTTTTCCTTTATAGGTGCGAGGCAACGTTCAGTTACGCCGTAAATTTTGGAGACGCTCCTCGTTAATGCCCAAAATGACAAATTGCATTGGAAATTGACGCTGACTAGGACCGATTCCAATCTACTCCATGTATATCGACGCAAATCGCACCCCACCTAAACGTAATTTAATAACTTCATTTGATTTTCGACCCCTCGAATCAGCTCAATGACTGAGTTTTGCCTCTATAAATTTACATTTCCTAACAGAATTCAAAGCGACATCAAATACCTCGTGTGCGACTAATATATATTACTTTGATGTCGGTTTTGAAAAGCTCTAAATTTTATTAAATAGCTACTTCAATATAAAAAACTTTAAATTGAATATTAAGAGCGGTTTCCTTATTTAAGCAATGTTGAAAATGATATTACAAGATATATAGAGAGAGGGTAGTGCTATAAGCAAATATGTATGTAGGCTTTATGCATAAAACAATGCAAATGTGGGTAACTTGTAAATTGGCACTTTCCATACAATTTTCATTTATACGTTAGTAAAACAAGGAAGTAACCTTGTGAAAACAAAATTGATGTTTTACTAAAAAAATGCTTCAACCGTGTTGGTTCTTAAAAATCTCTCAGACATATGTCTACCATGTAGGTACATGTTGTAAAAATGTGGAAGTATCGCACCCTCAAATGGGGGTTTAAAAAGAATCTTTTGAAATTGAAAATAACGAATCTGAGATTAGCTCACGAAATTGAAAAAAAAAAACTGATTCTATACTGTGTTCACACCTCAAGATGCAGTACGGGGGGAAGGGGGGGGGAGCGACAAAATGGATTGAGTAACCTTTTTT
>NW_022170403.1:48532248-48561966 GCF_008802855.1 Photinus pyralis | reverse complement strand
GGTGAGGACATCGACTTGTTGGTAATCCTCACTGTAATCTTACACCAACGTAAGACTTTTTCAAGAAGTGTGGAAGAAATAAAAAGCTACCGATGTAATCTTTTCAAGCATCATCTGCTCAAAATGCACATCAAAACCGGAGCTTTTTTTATTCATTCATGCATTCAGTGGATGTGATTCGACATCCTGCATGAAAATAGTGTCCACTATACAAAAGAATCTGGACCTCGAAAAGAAGGCTGCAGTTTTTCTCAACACCACTTCTACACCTGATGAGATAGCAGAAGCAGGGGAGCGGATAACAGTTTTGATTTTAGCATTGGAAATGCTTATGTTTTGTTTGGGTATGAAGTTATAGTTTCGTCAAACAGAAAAGAAGAGAGTGGTGTCGCATCAAGTCACAAGTGATGATTGTACCGTACTCAACTGCAATCGGTAGATTTCGGAAAAGTCGCGGATATTGTCGATATGCTGGTCGATACGGTTCTTAGCGCAAGGGTTTTGTTAATTATTCGAATCTAAAATTTTCCCACATCGCCCGTGATACTGTGATAGTATAAAGGCGGAAACACATTACTGTCACGTCACGTGCTATCACGTCAAGCATACCTTCGCGTGATGTCACGCTAGGAGACACATTTGTGTGCGCCCACGGTGTCGCGCGGTAGCTGTCGTTGCAATTTAAGATTTGCATTTAGTCATTAGTAGCGATGAAGCAAAGTAGAGATTCTTCTTCGTCAAGTTCTTCAGGCGAGGAAGAGGATATAGAAAATACGTGGCTGCTTTTACAGTGGCTAATAGAATACAGCGCAGTGTTTGGATTCACCACATAAATCATCGAAGAGAAGAAGTGGGGAATTTCGTCAATTAGTCCACGAATTATTGAATTAAGATTCTACCAATTTCCTCCCAAGCTTCTTGTCGAACCCTCTGATCCCGGTACTCAGCAGAGGAGTGATTGTATAGCCCTTCGTGCTGTTTCACCAGTTCAATTAAATGTTCGTCCATCTTTTCTTGACGAAACCACTTCAGAAAACACTTGACGTGATGTCACGTTCTACTACAAAATGTAATTTTTCGGGATAACGGAGGCGTGATATCATGCGAGATCAGAACAGCACGTCTTGAATGCGTGAGGTGACAGTAGTGTGATTCTAAAGACATAAACGTCATAAACTTCTATACGTCAGTGGAGTTGCACATTTTGCGCAGGTAACGTGAGTTTGCGTGATAGCACGTAAGCTCACGTGACGTGACAGTAATGTGTTTCCGCCTTTACACGCATTACAAGCATGGAGAAAGTGATTTCGTGCGAATAAGGGTTATTTGTGTTTTACATATGGGTTTACAAGTTATACCGGGTGGTGCCTACCGCGACGCAGCATACGGATTTCAATGGTAATTTCTTTATAGTCAATTACCAGCTCCCCTAATTATTTTAGAGCAAAAGTCTAAATACGTTTTTTTTTAGAGAAAAAAATACTGCATCTGTTGATACTTTTAGTTATAATTTTCCGTTTTTCAAAACCGTAGAAATCTACAAAATAAAAAGGTTCATTTTACAATAAATCAAATATGCCTTGGAGTTACCTAAAAAAACAGCGGTCACGTTTCATTATTTGCCTTTGATGTATATTAAATTTATACTTGTTTATAAATTAGTTAAAGAACTGCAAGTGCAATAACGTTCAAAATGTTCGTCAAAACCATCAGGAAAACGACAATACATTCAACGTTTTGGCTGCAGTAGCGGAAAATCCGAATATAAGTTTTGGAACAAATCTTCTTCAAATCAGTTTTTTTTCTTCGATTATGTAGGTACTCTGGTTCCGGAAAATTGTAAAAAACATTACCCTAAGATGTCTTTTATTGCGTCGGTTAGTTGAAACAGAATTAAATATGAAAATCGTTCGACGTCAAACAACGATAACTTAGATGCGATGCGCTTGTATTTTGTTGAAAGATTCCAAAGCATCACTGATTTAGAAAATTTTTTATTTTGTCGATTTCTACGGTTTTGAAAAATGGAAAATTATAACTAATAGTATGAACAGATGCAGTATTTTTTTCTCTAAAACAAACGTATTTAGACTTTTGCTCTAAAATAATTAGGGGAGCTAGTAATTGACTATAAAGAAATTACCATTGAAATCCCTATGCTGCTTGCGCTAGGCCCCACCCTGTATACGGTTATCATTTCCAGTGTGTCCGATGGTTGCATAGATTGCGAAATCTGTGAATTTCCTATGGAATCGCTCTATCGGATTTACAGTACTTTATATAATTGGTGCCCATCTCAAGATGTTGAACTCGCTTGATCCCAACTGGATAGCTAGTTTTCTCAATTTTGGCGCATATAGGAAACACTGGCCCGTATGAATAAAAATAAGCAAATGCTTATACTTGCAAAATTCAAAGCAGATACTCGTAAGTGCCCCTTTATACTGGTTTGTTTAGCAGCGCTGCACTGCGTCCTGTCCTTCTGCTTAGCAGCGTTGCTAAGTCGCCCAGTGCGAAGGAGCACTTACGAGTATTTTTCAAGTATAAGCATTTGCTTACTTTTATTCATACGGGCCATTGTTATTAAGCAAATGTTCGGAGTTATAAAAACAAAACATGTTGCTTAACATTAATATAAAAAAATACAGAAATTTAACAAAAGTGCACCTGCAAATTTCCTACAATTAGAATATCTAATTGAAAAAACTTTGTTAGAACTGAATTCCGAACAATGCTTTTTACTATTTGGCCCGATCTACATTAGTGAAAACGGCGACCTTTTTAAATCCTAGAACATGTGTATGTGTACCATTTATTTTCAAACCGGTGGCACGTTTCTAAACACAGTTATCTCGCACACAGACAGACAGACATACAGCAGTAAAAAATTATAAAGGATCTCGAGGATCGTTAATAGAAAAAAACAGCTCGTGCCCATCCGTTCCTGAGATCATGCAAACGATTTCTATTAGTACCTATGTTTGATGTAACAAGAAATGTACGTATTAAGTGTAACGCAATATGAAATATCGTTGTACTTGTAAATGGAAAATACCCTGTTTTCTCATAGATACGTTTTCGCTAAACATTTCTCTTGCTTAGGGCGCACGGTCCGCACGGATAAAGTGAGTTCGTTCCGTAACGTTACTCCCTAAAGTCTTGTACGGCCGTGGATTTTAGTGCTGTACAGATAATCTAACTATGTGAATAGTGTATGAATGGGTTTCCGACTACTATTGAAAAAGGAACAGAAATGGAACGTGTTCGAAACGTGCTCTGGATTCCCATTTGTAGTTTACTGTACTTTTATACTGCCTAGTTGAAAGTAAGTTTTCGTGTTTTAAGGAGAAATACATACGTTTTTCCTATTATCAGTCGTAGATTGATTGATTACACCACGCTTTACAAGTTACATTAAGAGTAAGTGGAATTGGAATTGAAAAACATGCGAAACATCGATGGCAGTAGTAATGAATAATTTCTCAGCATTTCTCCTGCTAGTCGTAGGTACGCGTGCTCCTATATAGTTAACAGTTTAAACAAGATGATCCCTATGAAACTGTGGGGAATGGGAATGTCAAGTTTAGAATTGGCGACGTAGAACGAAAATATTATCCATGTAATATTTAAAGTAATAGCGTTTTATATTAAACATTCTGGGAAAAAAATCTTTTAAACGACAAACTAATAAGTATGATTTGTTGCATTAAAAAAGTAAACGAGCATCCTTTTATCATCTAGTAAGTAATTTTTCGCGTTGGCGGAAATTTGCAGCCGGTAAGGTATTTAAATGCAAAGTAATTTCCTCACTGGATGAACAGAAAAATATGGAACTTAAATGAGCTTTAAGGTAGGTATTCTCTTTTAGACGAGATAGCATTTTGAGTTTACTTTCTTGATATATGGTTATTACAACCTGTAAGCCTGAAACACTCTGGGATAATTTATTTGCCAGTAATTATTTTGCAACAGGAAATTATTTATTATCAGGTATTTAGCTTGGCGTTGGCGTATAGGAATTTAAGATGTTGCACATGAAATTCTATAACAATTAAGCGCAATTATCGCATACGTTCTCTAACGTTTTACTGCTCCAGGTTTCCTCAACTCAATAGTTAGATTTTTTAAAGAATTCAAATTCGAACACCCGATACATCTGCATTTCCTAAACTCGCTCTGTATAAGTATCTATCTCCGTTTTATCAGTTCATCTTCCATAGTTTCCCCTATTTCTCTCCTTCTTTGGAGCTCTGCCTATCCAGGATCCGTATCCAACTCTTTTATAATATTTTTTTCTTTGCCCTCCACTTTCCTTTCGTGCTCATCTTTGCTGATAGATGTTCTTTCTGAAGTTTACTTTTTCTTTCTTATCTATCCTCAAATCCTACCGCCCTACGTCTCGACGTTATCCTTATTCTTCCTCTAATATGTAATTTGGTGTCCTTCCACTTAATTCCAGTACCCATCTGTAATACCTTTTTTGTGTTCCTTCGAGTTCATCCCATTCCTTCCAACTCCATATTCGTTGAATACATCCCTTGCAGCATTGCATCAAAAAGGTATTTTTTTATTCTAAACTCTAAGCTCCAAGCTCTAAGGTCTACCTACCTTATCACGGTAACGTTGGGTTGGAGCTGCTTTAACTCAAACCCATCGCATAAACGGCCAACTAGCTCAGGGTTAGAAAAAATTAAAGGCTTGAGATCTTCCACAAGAATTAGCAAATGGAGGATCACTTACGTGTCAATAATCTAATATATTCCAAAGAAAAGCGGAGATAAGTGCATTCAGCTTCCTGCCAAACAACAATTTTATTAACTAAGCACAACGAAAAAAAAAGACCAATTACTAAAGACACTATTAACTAATTTGTTCAATTAGACCCATAGCATAACGACATTTCCGCTTCACATACTTGGTGAAAGAGAACCTCTTCTGGAAAGGAATGAAAATTAAGTATTTGAGACTTGCGCACTCCGGCACGAAAACAATCCAGAAGATGGTGTTAGTACTCTAATTATTGCTAGATGTTACGGGGGTTCTCCGACAACTAATAAAATCCGTGAACAATAATAATGCTACTTAGTGTAGATGTTGAATCTACTATTAACATGAAATTAATTTTTAAAAGTTTAAGTATTCATTCCCCCCCCCCCCCCCCCCCTCCCCATAAAGCAAGTGCAACATTACGATCTACAAAGACCACAAGGACCAGTGCCCTTTATTTATTTATCTTATCTTCAAAACTACAACTTTTGCAGAGAAGTTTTTTATAGTATCCACAATTATAAAAACTTTTCTACCAATCCACGTACTTTAAATTTGTGGTCAGTGGCGTACTTCTGCATAGCCAAGAGAGGCATTTTTTTCATTGGTAACTAACGGGTGGCCACTTTGGAGTTTCAAAATCTGTATTTTCAAATTTGAATTTTACACCTATACTGCTTCATTCGAAACATGAACAGAAGTAGGTGTAGTGATACAACACGTCGGTTTCATTTTAAGACGGCTGAAAATGTCGATGTCTTTTCTAGTCGAGGTTGTTGCGTTCATAGAATAGGTGCCGAATCGGTTTCTCTAGCGGGCGAAATATAAATAGTTAGACGATGTGGGAGAGCCGGAAATCTTAGCTTACCTCGCGAGTACACACGTACCACTTTGGTGTGTTAAAAATATATTCTTAGCGAAAAACGAACACTTACAATTTGTGTGTGAAAAATTTTGATCGCGTGCAATTGAATCTTTAGCTCGTACTATTTGCGATTCAATTTCAAAAACCAACACGTGTAACTAGTTCGAAATATTTAAGCAGGTTGCTGTAAAAGATTATCGGCTTAACTTCGAGTGACAAAACAGATAAACGTAGGAGAAAAAACGTTGTGCAGAGGTCATTAATAAAATTGCGCAAAATAAAAACCAATCTATTTGGAGGTGACGTTTTTACACACCAGAAGCTATAAATAAAGCGTTGGATTCAACGGCATGCGGTAAAAGATTTTAAATATAATTAATCGATGCATTTCCTCGCGGAAAAATCCTAATTGATTGGAGAAAAAGTAATATTTTGCACAATGGAAGATTTGGCATTTTATTCCCGTGCATAACTATCTCGATCATTGCTTTTGAAAATTTGAAGCCATTGTAAAAGATACTGATCTTACCAGGGCAGTACGAAAAGTTCAGCTGTACCATCACGAAGCGATCTCCTTCCATATTTCTACGTTGAAGGAAAAATATGAGCAATCGTAACCTGAAGGTACTCTCACCCACATTAATAACTGTAACAAAAAATTTTTGCTTTGTATAAATTATTTTTAGGGGTTTGCATTAGTGTTGGTCTCGTATTGGGTAATAATATGTACACGTTAAAGGACTCGCACTTTATTAGTAGCTAGAACATAAAACTATATACACATATGTACAACAAAACAAAAGTTTATAGGGTTCGTGAGCTAAGGGTAAATGTCTATGTACACGTCACACACTGGTAACAGCGCACTTGTATTTAATTTCACGATCGCCCTTGTTCTTACAAGAAAAAGCAAGGGGAAAGCGGTGGTGAAATTGTTCTGAACATTTATGCTCAGATGCGATCTTGCGAGAGAAGATGCCAATGGAAGGGTGGCGAAGTTTCTTATACTAGTCGTGCGTATTTGCAAGTGGTAGGTTTTCAGGTGTCGTCCTCTAGCGCGGGGTTAAAGTAGTGGGTTCGTGGGCATCTACATCTTGGGGTAGATCGCCCGCTCCGTACTCTTGCGGCTGCTGCGGGTTATTCGTAAACGGGTGCCTGTAAGGTTTGGCCAAGGATTATAAACATATAAGGATGGCCGAATCCCGCGCCCGAATTGCGCGCGTGTATACACACTACCGGCACGGGATGACGGTGACGTCACAAACGTTGGAGGTCATGCGAATGAATATCGCCGATTCGGCCATCCTTAGTAGTTTATAATCCTTGAGGTTTGGCGCGTCTCTGTCTTGGCGGATGATTATTTTAGTAATGGTGGGCGTAACATTAGTAAATTTTAATATTCCTATAGGAACCGACCTATGAAAATCAATTACATGAAAATGTTTTGCATGGTATTAATTCATAAGAATCGGATATATACAAAGGAATTTGGTTATATTTTTTCATTAAATGGGAATTCGCGTTTAATTTCAGTGAAGCCATTCATTTGGTTGGATTAAAATTTTGTTTAGCATCCAGAGATGTGTATATTTAGAACAGGGGAATGTACCAGTTATTTATTGTGTGTAAAAAATTAAGGTTTAGATAAGGATCAAATTTAGCATTGACATGTGATGACGAGTCAGGAATTCCATTGTTGCACCTGCTTCTTTTTGCAAGCCCAACCAATATTCTAAATCAAAAAGCCCGTAAAGAAATGGAATTGAATTGTCTTTATTTTTCATCCACTCAATTTACATCCGTATTCATTCGAGTTCAATCCAAGTTGAGCATTAGGTCTCTTGAATTTTAGATGTCAAGAGAAGATAAGGGCTATAAATTTTTTTTTGTATAACCTCAAATACCTTCAAAGTATCTTTGATTATTTAAGATATGTATATAGGGTTACAGAAAATATTACATTCCTCTTAAAAATCACAGAAGCGTAATGATGTCCTAAACTACTACAATTTTTGCTTTTGTTGATTGGTTAGCCGTTTATCATTAGTCCGACAGAAGATACTAACGAGTAACGATCTTTGAATATTTCACATTCAAAGCTAATATCTACTCATGATTCAGTGGGACACACAAATTTTTATTACTTTGTTAAAGGAATATTAAGCGAAGCCGTTTCATAAATCGATAATCCTGTTTGTATCTTATCTCAGGCACAAGATGAATTACTCATTCATACTTATACTTTTGATTAAAGTGTATCATTTCGCAAGAACTATAAATCAATATGGAATATACCATATATTTTAATTTCGGATGTTGTAAGAAAACCCTAAGACGTAAATTTCGAAATAAATCAAATTTATTAATGTGGGTCTTCTTCAATTTATCTAACCTCGTTTGAACAAAGCAAACCGTAAAATTAGGCTTTACCGATTTGTTGTTTCTGTACCTAAACAAACTGATGACGTCATAACAACGCAATGCGTACAACTCCAAATATTCCCGGATAACAAATATATAATTTCATTTACTAATTATATTCGCGAGCAAATAAAGATTTATACGTTATAACATATTACGAACACTGTCTACGAATTGTACTGGGATTTAAAACTTCCATCTAATATTTTGAACGCATTTCGACTAGGGATTTTCATTTCTGCTAATGCTATTGTATTAATCGACAAAACATTTCGTATCACATACATATAAAGCCATATCGATCAATTCCCAAACAAACAGTTCACAATTTATACCGAAAACTACACAAAAACTGGGTGTTTTACTTGACTGAACATCCCTTTTTTTATTATAGTTACCTCCCATCCACCCTTTCCTATTACAATCCAAACAAAGGCATAGGATTTACACTAAATTACGTTCTTTGAGTGTATTCAATGACTTTAGATTGATAATATTGCTTTTCTGTTGAAATAAGTACGTGCAATTTCTTCGCGTGAAGCTCTGGTTTAAAGCCGTCGTAGTCTTCACCTGGTGTAGTGGGCTTGGTACACATCAAAAGTTTGAATCTTGTAATTTTTTACTGTTAATTCATTATGTACAAGCGATATGGGTTTTTTTGTTAGTTCTTTTCCCACGTAAAAATAGACGAACCTATCTACATTGCACATAAATGGTCGTAATGATTCACCACAACAACGGCCGACAGTGCGATATATTTTCGCAGAAACAAAATGCTTTGCAGTCTGGTTTCAGACCCAACCACAGTTGTACTACAGCTTTATTACATGTATCTGTCGCCTTATGGCTGCTGTTGACAGGAACAATTTTATCATGCTTGTGCTACTGGATTACTCCCGGGCCTTTGATAGAATTAATCATAACGTGCTTCTGTCTATCTTGAACTTCAGGCTTTGATGAAGCTTCCATTAAGAGTATTCGTGAGTATATGAGTGATAGGACGCAACGAGTTGTATTGAACGGACAATCGTCTAAAACATATACAATTACAAAAGGAGTGCCACAAGATACAGTCCTTGGGCCATTACTGTATATCATATATGTATACAAGTAACTTCAACAGCTATCTAAAGCACTGTTCCTATGATCTCTATGCGGATGACGCTCAGTTGCTTTATGAATTTCCATCCAACACCATTAGTACAACAGCAAAAAATAATGTAAACGCTGATTTAACCAGATTAAGTAAACTATCTGAATATCATGAGCTTATAATAAATTAATTATAATATATATATAATTATAATTACAATAAATCATCTGTTATGTTGTTTGGCAGGTTTAAGATGATTGCCAGATTTAAACCTGACCTTGCCATAAATATATCGGTATTGTGCTTCCGGTCGTGGATGAGGGTAGAAACCTTGGACTTGTCGTTGAGACTAAAATTCGTTTTAACCAACTAGTACAGTCAAATTAGACCAAAAAATGGGCATTCCGTGCATCAGATATGTCATCTCTATTTTTTCTTTTAAATTTTTAGGACGAATATGGATGTGAAAAATCCAAGTTTTGGACATTGAAAGACCCGTGCGAGCGACACACCATTTTTTGGTTTTTGTAAGTTTTACTCCTGAAGGACCGATTTTAATGCAATTATTGTCGTATACTTTTTTGAACTAGACAATTTAACGATCTCCGCAAGTCTAATAGTTTCCGAGTCACGGCGCTTCAAATATTGGTAATTTTATTAGTTTTAAGTTTTATCAAAATTTGCGTTTTTTTCGCAGAAACTAAACTTACCAAATTTGCACGATGAATTGTCGTAGGTCGTAATAAACTTGTTGTTGAAGAAGCGCTAAAAATTGCGGATAATGAAAGCAAATTAAATATTGATTCTTGTCTTTTAGTGGAAAAATATCCATGTTTATATGATGCCTTATTCAAACCACAGTGTTGCGAGTAAGTTTTCTGCTACTGTCACAGATCTATAATAATCTGTGTCTCTTGTCGAGCAAGGTCAGGCAAAAGGAAAAAAATCACAAATTTCGCAACCCATGCAACAGGTAGTGGATCTTGCTGAAGAAGAAGATGATGACAACTTTCTTATCATGGGACAAGCTGAGGATCCAGAGGATATCAGCATTCTAGCTCCTTCTGTACGGATTTATGGAGACTCCTCACCACAAAGTCTCCCCAAACGAACAAAATTATAAAAATGTTTATGAGGTTTTTATGCGAAGAAAAGGCAAATTTGATTAAAACTGAAGTATTTACGAATTTTTGAAACGCTGTATCTCCAAAACTATTAGACTTACAGAGCCGGTTAAGGGCTTTAATTGTCACAAATTTTGTCTAGTTAAAAAAGTATACGAGAGTAATTGCTTTAAAATATATATCCTTCAGAACTAAAACTACCCAAAACCTAAAGAAAATAGAAAAATGCCGTATTTTCGAGTGCTGCGTTGCTCGCACAGGTCTTTGGATGTCGAAAACTTGGATTTTTGACATCGATACTCAGCCTAACAAATAGAAATGACACATCTGATGCAAGGGAGTATGATACATTGACTGGACTATTGTGTCGCCACCAGAATATGCCTTCCGAGATCCGATTTTGTCTACGTTACTTTCTGATGATTACTACGAAAAATCATTCCTGTTATTTTGATTACATTGCATCCTTCAGATTAGCATTGTTACAACGATATTAGCACCGTTGTTTTTTGTAAATTAGTTTTTGAAGTTATCGAGATCATTTACAATTTTACCGATGACCTTGAGAATGTAATTATATACCAAATAAAAATGAGGCCATTGACTTTGGCTGACTTTAAGGGTGTAATTAGAGACACATTAAAAATGAGGCCAGTGACCTCAGATGACCTTGATAATATAATTTGACACGGAAAAAATGGGTTCATTGATCTTGGATAACCGTGAGAGATTAATTAGACACTACATAAAGAAGTCTTTGACTTTTGATAACCTCTTGCATGTAATTTGACACTGCAAAACATGGTGCTTGTATGCTCTTGAAAATGTTATTTGATACATACAAACATAGGTTCATTGACCTTGGATTACCTCGAGAAAGTAATTGGACACCACAAATAAAGGGTATTGACCTCTGACTTTGAAAATGTAATTTTATACCACAAGTGAATTCATTGTCCTCGAATGACCTCGAGAATGTAATTCGACCACATAAAAATGCAGTCATTGACCTTGTATGCCATTGAAATTGTAATTTTATAATACAAAAACGACCCCATTGACCTTGGATGACATTGCAAATTGATTTTGACACCACAATTGAGGTTATTGAACTTAGATGACATTGAAGATAATTAACACTACCATTGGGGTTATTTACCAGAGAAGGCCTCGAACATGTAATTTAACATTGGGACAATGAGCTCGGATGATCGTGAAAATGTAATTTGACACCGCAACAAAACGGGGCCAACGACCTCGCATGACCTTGAACTTTTAGGAGGGGGCAATGACCACGGATGACCTTGTACATGTATGAGGTTAGTGGCCTCTGATGGCATTGGAAATGACCTCGGATGACCTTGAAAATTAATGGAGTCAAGGATCTCGGATGACATTGAAAATGATGTCGCCGCCACCGCCCACGTGACACGCGACTTTCACCGCGAACTGATTTCCAAAATCACCGCCCACGTGTTACTCAACTTCCACCTTGGCCAATTATCAAGATCCCTGCCACGTGACCTTGACCCAAGGTCCCAAGGTCACCACCTGAGGAAGAGCGAACTGGAAGTGGTTCAGGTTCGGTATAGTATATCTACTCATTGGAAATGCTTATGTTTTGTAAGGGTATGAAGCCGATGGTTGCATGGATCGCGAAATCTGTGAATTTTTAGTTACATTACTTGTTTTACGCGCTATTCACTACTCCTCTCGTTTGTTTGTTTGTGTTGTTATCTGTTACAGATTAAGCAGAACGCGCCCTTCTTGAGCCCAACAAGGCCATTGTGAACTGTAGTTTAAAAACTTTTTTTTATTTTCAACCACTCCTTGATATAACTTTTGATTACATACTGGTTTTCGATACAATCCAATTGTAATTACTTCCTTTGTTTGATATAAAGTTGGGGAGGACAGGTTTGTCTCCGAACGTTCCAGACTAAGTACAAAATTAAAAATCAAAGTGTATCGAATGAACCTAGGAATGAACTTTCTTAACCTTGTCAGTCAGAGCTGAACCGAGCTTACCGTCTCTATGTGTGTATCGATCGTTTCCAAGCTGCCGGTGGTTTTACTTTGATTATTGAAAGGGCTTGTTAGGACTTGTTAACTCAATAACTACCCTCCATTCAACACAAATGGCAAATATGAAAGGATCATATGATGAAAAAAGAAACTACAATCAACGAAATTGGTTATAATAATAAAGAGCAACGTTATGAAAAGTCCTTACAGATAGATTTTTTACCTAAATAAACGCCTATTTCATTTATATACCTCACTTCAGAATGTTCTTACAGAAGTTTGTGCTGTTTGGCGAAGAGGTTCTTGGAGAGTTTCTGAATTGGGCTCTCGGATGGCGTATTTGGACGCAGATCCTGGTCTTCCAAAATGGCGTTCCGTTTTTCTCTAAATGCCGCAAGACCGTCATCAAAATCTTTGTAGTAGTTGATCACTTCTCTAACGTCCTCAACACCGGAGTGCGCTATTGTAACTAATAATGCTGTCAAATCGATCAAGGACGTGTCGTTATCATTACCATCCCATCGGGGAATTTGGAACACGTTATCTGGGTGAAATTTGGCGGAGTTTGCGTTCCAGTCAACTACTATAACTCTGCTAAGATCTCTGTTTAATTTGTTCAAATCTTTAACATGGGCGCCGTCCACAAAGTTAGTTGCATCTCGCACTAATTTGTACATTATCAAGTTCTTTGGATCTAGCGCTTCCACGATCGGAAATACCGTCATTCCCTGTTCAGCTGTGTATATCACAATTTCGTACAAACCGCTTAAGGTTTCCAAAAGATATTCGACCCCTGGGCGTTTTTTAAACCTCCACCCAGTTTGGTACGTCCAGTCAGGGTGGACCAGTACATCGGTGAGCTCTAAAACTAGTGTAAAAGGCGGTTGATAGTATGGAGGATTTAATTCGTCGGGCAGAAGCTTTTCCCTAGACGGTTCGCTAATTAAACGCACATACCCTTCCAACACCTTCAAAGCTCTTCGGATGTATTGCAGTGGGGTGGGTTGAGCATAAAATTCGTCTGGAATAAGTAGACCATTTTCAGCTGCTTGTGGTTTTCCAAATTTGACAACTAAATAGATTCCTGTACCTAAAACTGCTGTCGCGCTCAGTAACAAAGTGTACTTAATTGTTCTCCACGCGGCCTCTCGGTTAGCAGCGGTACCATCTCCGTTGAGATGGGATGAAATTAGTGGACTTTCGGTTAGGTAACCTGAAATCTGAGTTTGTTGTTCACCAATTTTTGAATTCACTACTTTTGAAAGTATCCTATTCTGTTGAACTATGGGTATGCTTCTCTTAACTAAAAATTGTGCAGAACTTTTGTTGGGTAGTTGTATAAACAACGCAAACACTCTTCTTATAAACATTTTGAATCTTTGTATCTTAAACGCCAATTAACTAATGTCAGTGTCGATCTAATGTAAACTGTCAAAATTACTTTGTTGTTTAAAAACTAAGGTAAATTGATTTATTTGTCTGTGAAATTCACTATTAAAATCATACAGACTATTTATTAAGCGGCAGAGTAAAGCGATGCAAGCTTTATAGGGGAGTCGATGGTGCCCGTCTCTCCGTCTGTCCGTGAACACGATAACTGTCAAACGCTTGGACCGATTTGGTTCAAACTTTGCACAGTTATCATATTATATACCACATGTAACGAGCCAGTTAAAAATGGGTCAAATCCATTGACTCCGTGGGGTCACACCGAGGTGCTGTTCCGTTTTTTTAAACGCTCTTTATGGGTTTATTGATTGTGGCGCAGGATGAAGCAACTTGATAAAAATACAAAGACATTTCAAACAAAACGACCAGGCGTACGACAATGAAAATTTCTATTAGTTTTTTTCGACAAATAAGGATGTAAAGTAAACTAGAATAATAATGCCAGATCTCGTTATAAACAAAAAAATTTCAAATGATCTGGGAAAGAACCATTCATTCGTAGCTTTAATATAATGGGTGGATTATTCTTTGGAATTTTAACAATAGTAATACGTCTCCTTACAAAAGTGCTTTACATAATTTAACACTCTATTGCTCACATATTACTCCCACATCTGCATTTGAATCTAAAACTAGAGACATTTCTAACTTGCTACGAATGTTTAATATCCTTCTATGGTGGATGTTTAGGTACGCTGTTTATCGCATCAATTTTTTTTAACAGAATTCGATTAGGGTTTTGGTTGGACGTTGAGCGATGTTGAATAAATTTGAGGAAAGGTTCAATGAAGACAAAATATTTAAAGTGCTTCTATCGATTGTTTCCATTGTAATTTACAAGGGCGTTCAGTAACAATAGGGGAGGCATTTAATATTTAGGCGAGATACAAAGAACGTCAGTATAAGATGTACCTACTTAACTGTACAATAAATAAAATATGTTTTCCTTTCCTGTGTTTATTTGCGGTTAAGGAAATAAGTAGTAGTTAATCCAAACAAACCTGAAACTGTTTTTTTGTAAATACGAATGCTTTTCTTGAATCCTTTACCAGTAAGTATGGAAAAAATATCAAAAACATATATTCCAAAACAATTACGTATAGCCAAGTGGGCAGCAAATCATACATGCGCGACCAAATAGGTATTCGAGAAGAGTTTGCTGCGTCGAATTGTGTGCTGCACAGCCACCAAAGTCATCAATTCGTTCGTTTGTTCGTTGGTCGCCAAAAATTTGAACTAAGAATTTCGTCGTCGTCCATCAACAACTGCCAGAAACAATTTACTCGTCGCTCATCAATTCATCGTGAATGGACTATTTTACCAGGGCCCGTCTTGGTTTTTTGGCCATTAAACAACAAGTTTCCATTTATTAAGGCAAAGCGATGCAAGCTTTATAGGGGAGGCGATGGTGTCCGTCTGTCCGTCCGTGAACACGATAACTGTCAAACGCTTGGACCGATTTGGTTCAAATTTTGCACAGTTAACCTATATGCTACATGCAATAAGCCAGGGCAGTCACATTAGTTTTTTTTTCATTGTATTTTTTGTATTTGATAATAATCTTTGTTTGTGTATATTTCATTTCGTTATCCTCATCACGAAAAGCACTAGAAATTTCCTTCTATATCCAGTTCACTACGAAATTAATCGTTGAAGCAAAGTTGTTAACTTGACCGACAGGATTCGTTCTAGAGGTCAAATGGTAGGTGATCATACCTGCCCTGTGAAAGGTCTTTGCTATGTCAGTAAAAACTACCAGTCCTCTAATATTTATTTATCAGGACATCTAGAGATGCATTTTCCGTCGCTTCAAACTTGGAGGCCGTGAAACCGGGACCGAATGAAGTGATTTAGTATTAATATACCGGGTGGTGCCTAGCGCGACGCAGCATAGGGATTTCAATGGTAATTTCCTTATAGTCAATTACTAGCTCCCCTAATTATTTTAGAGCAAAAGTCTAAATACGTTTTTTTAGAAAAAGAAATACTGCATGTGTTCATACTTTTAGTTATAATTTTCCATTTTTCAAAACCGTAGAAATCGACAAAATAAAAAGGTTCATTTTACAATCAATCAAATATGAAATTAGACATTCAGATAACGTCAATTATTGGAATTCAGTTTGCCAATTACGCAAGTAGCTATTCATATACTAAACTAGCTGAGAATTCTGTCAGTGAGGCTATCGAACCTCCAAAGTTGGTTGTGTAAACCGTAGGCCATTTCAACCCTAAATCTCAGTCTTCGTTTCCGTGGCCAATCAGTGCCGAGTACTATTATGCGTTCACTCGTAGTAAATTAAGGGGTTACGAGCGTTTTTGTCCTTCTGTCCGTTGCTGTGGTTCACAGGAACTAAATTTTGTGCTCTTCCCGTAGTTTCAGAGCCTTTATGTGCAAGAACTAACTGTGCTCATTCTGTTTTGGGCAATGTCTTTGGGAATGCTGCAAAAAAGCTACCGTATCAGGCAGGGGCAAGATACTAATCTACGTGTGAAAAATGAGTTATCGTCGTCCGCACTTGTGCGTCGACTTTTTAACTTGTTTTTATTTTTTATTTTCCACTTACTTCATCTGCAATGAAGGGTTACGATGATTGAACTGGATTAACCGTGTTGATAGAAATTGGCATGGAAATAGTTTCTCTAGCAACCACAACCAACACCACTGAACTATAATTAAACTGGAACGCGCACTGCCGGTCTCTGAGAAACGTAGCGCGCCGAGAGAGATAGTGCAAGGGGGATTTCTATCACTGTCACTCATTGGGGAACTGATCATTAATATAAATTCAAAACATATCAAATAGACTGCTCTATGCATGCGCGAGAGTAGGACAAAGATCCCCCTTGTGGCCCTCTCTCTCGGATCGCGTTGGTCGACGAAGCGCGCGTTCCAGTTTAATTATAGTTCAATGACCAACACGTATTATTAGAGAATCATACGAAATTGAATAGGAGAAAAGTGCTTCGAATCGCTATACCTATTAAAAAACGAAGTTATTCAGAAGTGGTAGTTGATAAGTCCCTACAATTATGGCATCAAACGAAAAAAGTATCGTCATCGTCATCGAGTTAGTGTTCTCAATCAAATCAGTAAATGTAATACTTAAGAATTCTATGGCCCTGGAAATTGCATGAAATTAAATTCTCGAATTTTTTCTTAACCAAATTTAGTACCTAAACCAACCCACGCAAAGTATCGAAAGCGATGTAGGTACCAAATTTGAGCCTTACACATCAAAGCGTTTTTGAGTTATAACGCTCAACGATTAAACGGACGGTCGGAACCGGAACTACGGACGGACGAGTCAAATTGGTGTCTAGGACAATCAGAAAATAGTTTTGATTTTTTTCGTGAGAGAAAGTATGTTTTCATAAACAACCTGTTCAGTTTTGAGCGTTGAATAATAGTGTTTTTATTCAATGGTTTTGAGGCTTTCGTTATTCGTTTCTTAATGTGTGTATGTGTAACGTTATGAGGGTTGCTTAATGGTTTTTGTCCGCATCTAGCGAATACAACATTTGTCATATTTTTCGCTACAACGTTATCTTATTATTTATCCATGTAAAATACAAAGAGTGGTATATGTTATTTCACCATTATATAGTCACTAAGGTTTGCGTTAAAAGTATGTACCTACATTCGCAACTTATTTTAGTAATTTGCAAAACGAATTACAAATTAAACTGGCAGCAATTGCACAATAATTTTGCGGTAGAAAGATGTATGGGAATAAAAATGGTATCTAGGTTACCTACGCAATTCTGTTTGCTACTCTCGGTGAATTTTTTATTTCATTTATACCAGCGGCATTTTATTTCTTTATGTAAATATGTTTCGAGGAAATAGCTGCGCTACGCAAAATTTATTTTCATGAGATTGTGCTTAAAATTTTGCATTTCTAATTTTCTTAAATTTGAAGATAAATGTAGGTAATCACCAAGAATGGCAGCTTCCGCTCGACATTTCTAGTTTGTATTCTTACGAATTTGTCAGAGATATGTAGTACTCATTTCGAGACTTAATTTATCATATATATGCGATGCTATTTTTTCCACGATGTCTTTGTGCCCATATGATACATTTCTGACAATACATTCATCGTTCTGCTTTAAATGAATTGGTCCTATTCATTTTAAGTACGGTATTATAATATTTACGATAGGGATAAATAATATATAGTTTACCTTAGTTTTGTAACTCTTACAGTTACAATGCAAGTTAATAATTACTCGTCATTTGAATTTGGTGCCACCGTTGTGTGAAGGCGGTGGTACCACGCTACTAGCAGCGCCAATAGCCATATACCTACTTTTAGTCTAAGAGCCAGCGCCAAAAAAGTTTCTGAATTTACTAAGGCTGCTTTTTTCATAGTGCATTACAATGGTTGTGTGCATAATAGCCATTTATATATCAAGTACATAAACTGGGTCTTTATGGACGAGCCGTTTATTTAGCCGAGCGAGCTTGCGAGCTAGGCACAAATAAACAAGGCGAGTCCCCATAAAGCCTATTTATGGACGCGATATATACAAACCATTATGTACGACTGCAACAACCCTTAAAAATGAAATTTTCATGGAATTCAATAAACGATAAAATTGACAACAGATGTCAAGCATTTGTCAAGTATTTCTAAAATACTTGAATTTACCTTGGATTGACACCTAAGCACGACTGTCACATTGACAGGCGGCCGTTTTACTTTATCATTATGGACTAGGCCATAATATTGCAAATTATGGCCACTAATTGCGGTCTAGGACATTTTGGCGCGGCCACTTCGGCGCCGCCACTTTGGCGCGGCCGCTTTGGCGCGGCCGCTTTGGCGCCGGGACAGTTTGGCGCCGGGACATTTTGGCGCCGGGACACTTTGGCGCCGGGACATTTTGGCACCGGGACACTTTGGCGCCGGGACATTTTGGCACCGAGGCAGTTTGGCGCCAGAAATTTATACACATATAAAAACCTAATCGTTATTGATGATATACAATTAGATGAAATTTACCTGACACACAAATAGTTTACTTACTTCTGTTATGACCGTTTGCACCGACAAAGCTTAGCTTAAGCGTCGTTAAAAACCCACGGCGACCATTGTCGCAACGGGTTGCCATGGATTTTAATCTATGCTTATGCTAAGCTCCGCTTAAATTTGCCGGTGCAAACGGCCAAGGGACATAAGTTCTTTAAGATATACACCACCGTAGGTAATAAATGTGTCAAAATAAGCAGAAGGTGCACATTTCTGGTATTGTTAAATATTCTATTGTTTACTTGCCGACAAATAAAAATATTTACACCATTAGGACCGACTGTGGTAATTAGGAAAAACCAGAGACTTGCTATAACTAGACTGCGCTTAACGTATCTAAGGTGTTGTCGACACAGTATGCCACACACAATGCACTGCGGGGCAAAATCGCTGAGATGATTTATGCAATATAATGAAATAAGCTGTTATTTTAGATGTTCCGTTCATTAATCATTCTCGTGATTAGCTCGAATTAGTGAACAGATAAATTTCTGTTGAGAATAAACCAATAAACTTAGGTTAACTTGTGCGTATCAACATTTACTCTGTCGATAAATTTTTAAATAATATGCTGATTTTCCACGAATAAAAGTTTAAAGGGAGGATTGTTGTACGGATCAAACGATGCATTAAAAATTTGCCAAATTGCTGAAAATGTGTTCAGGTTATTCATTCAATCCACACCACACCGCGTTGTAAACAAAATGGTTATCAGCAGTCTTAGAAAAATAAATAACAGTTACAGTTACAATTTGGGTTTTTGGATAGGCATTATATTGAATCAAAATCCGCTAAATAATCATATCTTACTACTTACATCTTTAGTTTTAAGAGTATATTTTCCCATACGTGTTCACCACCAAAATACACATATAAATCAAATTAGGACTGGAGTAAGGCAGTTATATACCAATTTAGTTCAAATAAAATACCAACAAATTCGATTAAAATAGTTAACAGCTATATGTTATCTTTTTTTGCTACTAAAATTTAGAATAAACATGGCTAAAGCAAGCTGCAGGACGTACGTCTGCCCCGCGATGAACAGTTGGTTGCCTATCGTATCTTGACAACAGGCGTTTATAGTAAAATCTACGTTACGCGCGGTCTAGTTATAACAAGTCTCTGGGAAAAACCTGTATTACCTATACTGACTCATTCTTAAACCTACCCTGATTATCTGCCTTAGTTTCCCGTTCGACTCTGTTTGCAACTTTTGTGTGTTCCTTGTAGCAGTTGTAGAATACTGTCGATTGATCTCCTCAGGTTCTTTTTAAACTCTTTTTTGTTTTGTGATAATTAGACATGAATCGCGAGCGCGAAATTATATCAGTACGCGGGAGAAACAAATTTGTGTCTGACGGTTTTTCATACACATTTGATAAGCTAAGTAAAGACGGCCTAACATCATTTTGGAGGTGCACCAATAAAGATGAATGTAAGGCGAGATTACATACAAGGAACAACGAGGTGGTTAAATTGCTCAATGTACATAATCACGATGCTTCTGCGTCAAGCATTGAAGCAGCTGAAATTGTTACCCGTATCAAGGCACGTGCTGTGAACACCCAAGAATGTACTTCACAAGTTATCAACGAGTGCATCACCGGAATATCTCAAGCAGCAATGGTAGGTTTTGTTTTTAAATGTTAGTGTAAGACGCCCATTACACTAATCAAAGAAAAAATATAAAACCCTACCGAAACTATTTGTTAGTCAAATTTAAACGCATTAGGTACAGTATATAAGGACATACATTTTTTTAAATTGTAAATGTGCCTGCTGTGAGTAAATATGGATTTTTATCTTGAAAAATTTGAAAGAAGTTTTTTCTTTGATTAGTAAAAAATGGAATCACTTCATATATTTCTGTAAAGTTAAGTTTACGTATATATACAGAAAAGTGACAGAAGGTCTTTCGAAGTCCTTTATTTTGACATTTGATTTTTTAAAATCGGTCGTTCGTTTTGGAGAAAATTAGAAAAATTTTTACTTAAATAAATCGACCGATTTTAAAAAATCAAACGTCAAAAGAAAGGACTTCGAAAGACCTTTCAAACAAGCTCTCACTCGATACCACTTGTCATTTAAAATTTGTAAGGGAATGACCCTGAGGGACAAAGGCTGAAAGGGGGTGAAGTAGTTTTTTGTTAAAAAGTTGTCCCCCTAGACAAATCTTTTGACGTGTCTCGGAGTTTTTTCTTTTAATCAGTGGTTTTCGATAAATCCGTGGTGGGAAGTTTTAAAATGAACACCCGTATGCAATTACAATCATGCACTTTCAAATGCATAAAAATCCTAAGCCATGATATTAATTATTAGCTGTTTTGTAATACAACACTCGTGCATTCTAGGCTTCTCTTCCACAACTGGGAGCTCTCAAGAAAACTGTAAGACGCAAGAGAAATGAAGTTAATGCAGCCCCTCCAGCACCACTGAATTTGCAAACGCTACAAATTCCAGATGAATTCAAAATGTATGCATTTGACAATGGAATAGAAGAAAATTTTTTGTTATATGACAGTGGACCGGAAGAAATGAGGATATTGATTTTTGGTCGTCGACAGAATTTACACATTTTACGTAGCAGTGATACCTTCTATGGCGACGGCACCTTCAAAACAGCTCCACATTTGTTTTCGCAAATTTATACTATACTTGGACGACTTCATGGTGGAGTGCATCCAATCATATATGCCCTTCTGCCAAATAAACAGGGCGCTACGTACGTGAGATTGTTTCGAGCATTAATAGAATTAGAGCCCAACTTTCAACCTCGATCGTATTCCTGCGATTTTGAAGCAGCCGCCATTACTGCATTTCAAGGATGCTTTCCCGATGCAAATATATTCGGTTGCTATTACCACCTAACTCACAACGTAAAGAAAAAAATTTGTGAATTAGGATTGATTCAAAACTACAATAATGATGCTAATTTCTCCTTGCGCGCAAAAATGGTACCCGCGTTGGCCTTTGTTCCAATAAACGACCTGGAAAACGCCCTTGATGCTATTTCGGAAGCTCTTCCCGATGATTTGCAACCCTTGGTAGATTGGTTTGAGGACAATTACATCGGTCGCAGAAATCGTAGAGGGCTTGGCAGGCGTCCAGCCCTGTTCGGACCAGAGACATGGAATCTGCATCAAAGAGTGTTAGACGGCGAAGATCGTACGAACAATTACGCCGAAGCAGCGCACCGTAGGCTTACAATAGAATTGGGAATGGAGCATCCAACCATTTGGAAATTCATTGTTGCCTTAAGAAAAATTCAGATTGCAAGGGACGTTCGCTATGAACAACTCCTTGCTGGTCATCAACCATCACCAAAAAAACGCAAATATAGGGAAATTGATAACCGTATTTCCAGACTTATTTTAAACTACAATAATGATAATATACTTGAATTTCTGCGTGGGATTGCGCACAATTATGAATTACATTAAGTTTTTTGTAACATATATTTATGTAGGTACATATGTTTATTCGTGATAATTAAATAGGTACCTTTTGCGTGCAAAATGACTAGCCACTTTCCTTTAGTAGCTTATTCCTTGTTATAAGTTGCTTTTATTTGCTGTGCATAGCAGTGATATCTGGAGGTCGTTTATAGTTACTATGTCTTAAATGGATTAAATGTGCCTATTCTGGGGCAGATATGAATCATGCTATTGTTTTGTTTGGACAGGCGATATACCTACTAAACATCAACAAATAACTGAAGAGCACTTTCTACTTCAAAGGCGATTACTTGCATTATTATGAAAGTAAAAGAAAGTCCAAAAGGAAAAAGTTTTGCACACTTTCAACCAGTAGCGTAGGAATAATCTTCATATCCACCTCATTGTGCACATTGTGCAATGCCGAGTGCTAAACATTCATGCTGCCTAAATGTCTCCCTCACAACCCACATGTTTCTGCGCCAAAGTGTCCCCGCGCCGAAGTGTCCCGGCGCCGAGGTGTCCCGGCGCCGAGGTGTCCCAGCGCCGAAGTGTCCCGGCGCCAAAGGAGCCGCGCCCAAGTGGCCGCGCCAAAGAGGCCGCGCCAAACTGTCCGGGTCCGCACTAATTGCGACTGTAATCACCGCATTATCAAGCAGTCGTACATAAACATGCTTTGGTCATTCAAGTGAAAGTGAGAACAGACGCCTCCGGTACGCTACCGAAGATGTCGTACCTGCCCAGTTATTAAATGAATTTACTAAGGTTGAACATTGTTATGCAAATAGAAATAGTTTACTGTATATTAATGAAGGTTATCAGCCCAGGCACTTTAGGTTAAAAAATAGACAAAATCAGTAACTATCTGATTTTTGGTGAGTTGTTAGTGTGTGATAAGGTAAGTATTTTCTGAAAGTTCCCCTCATCTCATCCGCTTGCTTCAACCGGTAGAGCGATAAAAAAGTCTTAAGCGAATACAATAATATCGCTATTGCGCTCCATCTCCGGCACAGGTTTGGTGGTTGTGGACTTAAATTGTTCAGAATAGTAGTGGTTATGCTCAAGAATAACCACTACAACAATTCATGGCATTTAAACTGTTTTCTTTATCATGTTTCATGTTTGGTAATTTTTGTCACGTTACAATGAAACATAAAAAAATTGCAGTGCCTAGCACAGATACCACTCACACACCTGCGTATGCGCAATTCTACCCATTTATGTGTAAGAATATGTGTACCAAATTTGAGTCCAATCAGTTCAGCCGTTTAGCCGGAAATGAGACTACCTACAGACGGACCGACAGAGCGACAGACCGACATCATTGAGATTTTGTTTGATGTTTGATTCCTTGATCCTGGTGCTTCAAGACGTGTATTTCCGTCAAAGGAGTCGGTTGTCATTCGTGACCCCACTGAAATATCTCCTTTACTAACGTGCCGGTGGTAAAACCGAGGTAAACCACTGAACATCGCGTCGTAAACGGCACATTAAAAATCACAGACAAGGAGACACGTGTAGACCCTTATCAACTTTTTATGAGAATCACTTGCATGTCGAAATTTCCAGAGGACCATACGGAATATCTCGTATTAGCTCGTTCCGAAGCCGCACCATCGTTGTTTGAGGGGCCTTACAAGAGGAAAACAACAAAGTCAGAGTTAGAGGAAACTATAAATGCTGCATACACTGATAGTCCACCGACCTACAAAGTGCAATACGTTGTCGGCGTAAGATTCCTTCTCAGGAAAGGAGTTTGGTGGTGACCTAGCGAACCGGGATATTTGCCATTCGTATGTCCAATACGTACTGACACACTATGGTCAGCCGAATTTTGAAATGCTACAGTATTTGACGGGTATGGCTTATAAACGAGCAAGAACGCCTCTGAGGAAAGCAGAAGATCTCGCTGTGTGGACATACAGGTAAATCAAGACGCAGACACCTTCATTGTGACAGTCGTAATCAAGGCGACCACTTTAGACCAAGTTGCCGTAGTTGCGAAGGATGCGGATTTATTCGCGCTTATGATCACTTAAACGGAGTGTTCTTCGAAAATGTTTTTCGTTAAACCAACTACTAAAAAGTAAAGGTTCAGGTACAACACTGACTTGGAAACCACTAACACCCACAGAATGGGGATTCACGAGCAAGTCACCCCGGCACCAAGCCCCTGACAAGCTTTTTCATTTAATTATACATATGATTATAAAGGCCAGTGTGATAGACATTATTATTGCGCCAATGCATCGATCGCATCCTCTGCAGGATGATACGGATGTTAACGATGCGAAATTGTAACAAAGTTCTTCATTTTAGCCGCTCTGAAAGCGCTTTAATTATTTATTGAATTGGTGGTTAAAAACTTGTTAAAATTTACATAAAATTTCAAATAAAACACCTCAAAATATTGTGGATTATTGCAGTGGTTATTATTAAGCACAACCACTGTCATGTTGAACAATTTAAGACCACAACCACCAAAATCGGTGCCATAGATGGAGCACAATAGCTATTTCATTACTTTCCGGTCACAGGCTCTTTCTATCGCTGTACCGGGTGAAGCAAGCGTGGGGGGGGGGGGGGGGTAAGTAAGGGAAACTTCCAGAAAATACTTAACCTTAGCATATAGTAACACCCCACCAAAAATCCGCTAGTTACTAATTTTGTCAAATTTAGGGCATTTTTTTATCTAAAGTGCCTGGGCTATATGAAGGTCACTTAAATATCGGGACGGAACTGGTCCGTCAGCGATTTTGTGGGACAACGCCCGCCAGTTAGCATAAATACGAGGCCGGGTGAATCAAATATAAACGAGACTGGCTCTGTGCGCGTAATATTAAAATTTCAGAGCCCCGCACTCTAGAGGTGTTAGACGGGGATATCAGGAGTTATCACGAAAACATTTCTAGTTTTGAAATCATTGTTTACTAAATAGTTTCTCCCAACTTATTGCACGGGATTTTATTTCTCTCTTGTAAATTCCAGCTTACTACGATCGCAAGATTTTTTATGAACAGAAGTACACCTCACAATTGCAAAATTTGGCCACCACTGCTTTAAACTATCCGCATTTCTTCATTTTCGCTGTTCTCGATGAACCACGTCAACGGTAAAATTGGAATGAATTTATCGCAGTATAAGAGGTTAACCCTGACCAATAAATGTGTGCGGGCATAAATTCCTTTGCAATAATTCATAAAATGTTTCCAAATTGGGATATAAGCGAAAAGTAAAATAAGGACATCGGGATGCTACACAAGTTTATAAAGGACATTCAATTCCGAACGTACGTGACCACTAGATAAGTTAAAGAATATTACTATACGGTCGTCACTAAAGGGAAGCCAAAAGTGGTTTCATGCATAAATCATGAACGTAATGCGGGACTAACAATAATAAAACTTGAAATTTATATTTTGAATCGGGAATATTCTCCGTACGCACAATGCTCTTTTCAGTTTACGTACAGTTCCTCCCTTTTATGTTAAGTGACATTTTAAAAGAGACGATGATGGTTCAATTAAGATGTATTGATTTGGTACAATGCAACATTAGACCCTCATCGATAATCTTGTTTTAGGTTGCTTTTTAAAATCTAAAAGGAAATAAGAAGTTAGCTTACTTAAGGTGTTCATATTCGAACATTTCCAAGTTGATGAAAACAATTTGCGCCCGTTAAGAGAATATTCCATTCAATAGTCTTCCTAAAATATGACTAGAGTTAGGATTTATATGTACAAAAAAACACAAAATATGTGCATATTTATGCTTAAAAATCATGCAAAATATGCTCAACATATGCACTTTAAAGCAAAATATGCTTTATAGCGGTTTTGTACTATATTCACGTTTAATATTTTTATATTTGCATAGATAAGCATAGGTACATAAAATTAACATTTAAAAACGAAACAAATTGATTCTATAATTTAAACAAAAAATATTTCTTAAGAAAAACATTAATCGTAGGTACTAAATATAAAAATTGTAAACAAAAACCTAAGTATTAAAATAATTTCTAAGAACGAAAACATAAACAAATATTGCAGTTAATCTTCACTTTTAAAGAAACTAATAATTATATGTTTTTTCAGATTGTCCATAGTAAATTTGGTTCTTTTTTCACTTAAAATCTGTTTATAGTGTGAAAAACTTCTTTCAACGTCTACACTTGTGATTGGCGCATATTTTAATTAAGAAATCAAATGAGGATCAATGTAAACTTCAACATGTTCCCTTTTCATTATCCTTGCTATTTTTCTTAGGGTAGAAAATCCCTCATTTTTTTGTAGTACTTCCTTTAATTTCTTATTAATTAATTCGCCAATCGAGCCTCGCACATTTAACATTTTATTTTCAAATTCTTCTATAATTTCTATTCCCTCAACTAGTGTCAAATTTTGAGATTCCAGATTGTTTATACCTACTTTTACTAATGAATGCAAAGTTTGTTTTGAAATATGCCAAATCTTGTTGAAGTTTTTTATTTTTTATAAAGTTTGACATTCACTCACTGCTACTGAGGAAGTTGCGGATAAATTCCATCACAAGTTTGAAAAAATTTTAAATATTGTCTGCATAGTAACAAGCAGCATCAATCCATGTTCCCCATCGTGTTAATACAGGTTCCGGTGGCAGAGGCATGTTTGGCAATCTTTCTTCTCAGTGGGGATTTGAGAAATATTGTTTTACCAGTTTTAATCAATGTATAATTAATGGAAACTGCTCTCTTACAGTTTCAGCGACACGATTTAGCCCATTAATAATATTTTCTCACTAGGAACTGGGTCAGGTAAAAAGAAGTTTGTTAGTCCGTCGTGAACAAACCTTGTCACAGTATTGTTATTCGTATGCTCCAGTTGTTTGCAACAAATTAAATATGCTTAAATATTAAATGTTTAAATATGATAGCTATGATACAACATTATACTGTTCTATGTTGGAATCTCTAGGATTTGAGCAAATGGTTAAGGAACCAACCCGTATTTCTGCTAAAGCTTCAACCTTAATTGATCATATTCTTGTGTCTGATTCGTCCAAAGTTTTGTCTTGTGAAACTAAACCTTCGCATAACTTCTCAGATCATGAGTTCATTACATGCTCCATATTGACTGAACTACAATCCATTCTACCCCGTACTATCACATTTCGAGATTACTTTGACATTGATACAAAATTTATTTATTTTGATATTGCTTTAAAAGAGTTTCCATGGGGTGATTTGTACACTCTAACGGACGTCAATGATAAAGTTACGTTCCTAACTCAGAATCTTCTTAATTTATTTGATCAATACTTTCTTCTCAAGACTGTAACATTTAGGAAACCTAAGGCACCGTGGCTTACGGATAACATCAGACTTATGATGCGGTTGCGTGACAAGGCATACATTCGCTATAAATCTTCGAAAAGAGCTTCACATTGGGAGTATTATAAAACAATGAGAAATCTCCTGAATCAAGCCATCAAACACGAAAAAAGGGCATACTTAAATCATGTTTTGAGCAATAATAACAGCACTGCGTTATGGAAGGCTGTTAAAGATCTAGATATTTATAAAAGAAGTAACTCTAGTATACCTCAACATCTCAATAAACCAAATGACCTTAATAACTTTTTCGTCAACTCCATTCCTCAAGCTACACAACCGCTGCACACAACATCATTTACAGAATACTCGGGCGTCCATCCAAAAGTTTCTGACCAACTCAAATTTGTGCCAGTAAATGAAACTGTCGTCCATAAATTTATAAATGAAATAAAATCTAAATCTATAGGAGCAGATGATGTTGGAATTGAAATGATAAAGTTGTGTTGGCCGTTTATAGTCCCTCACGTTACGCATATTATTAACCAATGTATTCTTACTGATACATTCCCTATTCAGTGGAAGGATGCGCATATCCTCCCTCTTCCGAAAAACAAGAATGCTCAGTGTTTTAAAGACTTGAGGCCTATTAGTATTCTTCCGGCTCTTTCCAAAGTACTTGAGAAGGTAATGAAAGCTCAAATGTGTAATCATATCGAGAAATTCCAGTTAATATCACGTTTTCAATCAGGGTTTAGGAAAAATCATAGTTGCGCCACAGCAATTCTTAAATTAACTGATGACATTATTCGAGCAACCGATGACGGCCTGCTTACTGTTCTTGTTATGTTAGACTTTTCAAAGGCATTCGATACGATTGACCACACTCTTTTAGTTACCATTTTGTTCCATCTCGGATTTGATCTTTCCGCATGTCAACTTATTACATCTTATCTGCATGGTAGAAGGCAACGCGTTGTTGTAAACGGTATAAAGTCATTCTGGGCTGACGTTCGCTATGGTGTTCCTCAGGGCTCCATATTGGGCCCATTGTTGTATGTTATTTACTCTACTAATATTTGTCTAGTTCTAGAAAAATGTAAATACCTGTTGTATGCTGATGACACCCAAGTTTATTATTCGTTCCCTCCGGAGCATATTGATTCTGCTACTAAAATAATAAATAATGAACTTAGCAAATTAGCAGCTACCGCTATGAAACATAATTTACATTTAAATGCAGATAAGTCTACTGTGATGTTGTTTGGTCGAAAATTAATGAGAAGCAATGCATTATCCACTGTTAAGGTTAAAATTAATAATTTGGAACTACCTATAAGTTGCGAGGCTAGAAACTTGGGGATGTGCCTGGATACTAACTTGAGGTTCACTGCCCACATTAACGGGTGCGTACGAAAATCCTTTTCTGTATTAAAGCAATTATATCCCAGTAGGCATGTTCTGACAACTGCAACTAAAATACATTTGTGTGATTCCCTCGTGTTATCTCATTTTAACTTTGGAGATGTCGTATATGGAGCGTGTATTGATTCACATACAGCTTCAAGAATACAAAAGGTGCAAAACTCATGTTTACGGTTTATATACGGAATCAGACGCAGTGAACATGTTTCTCCTAAAATTAAGGAAGCTGGTTGGCTTAATATGTCAAAGCGGAGGACATTGCACTCATCAGTTCTTATCATAAAGTCATCACTACTGCGACGCCACCCTACCTGGCTGAACGATTACTGTTCCGCACTAATGTACATAGTTTAAACTTACGTCATAGGGGCTTGTTGACGGTCCCTATACACAAAACAGTTTATTTCCGCAGATCTTTTTCACATAATGCTTGTAAAGTTTATAATTCGTTACCACCGTCCATTAAAACTCTTTCGGTTCATGGCTCCAAAGTGCAAGTAAGATTACTACTGCAGCTGAGTAAGCTGCAATAAAGTGCGAGACAGTAGATGAAACTTTTGAGGTTGGAAATAATTTAGTGTTATTAGTGATCGTGCATTTATTTATTAGAATAATTTTTTGAAATGTAATAATACGTTGGATTGGGGCTGTATGGAAGAACAGGGTCTCTCGGCACTGAATGCAGTCCCTTTTCCTGTTTTTATTCGTGTTATTTGTAGAGTTTTGATTTTGTTTTATGGAGAATAAATTATATATTATTATTAT